>NC_051451.1:4363186-4384303 GCF_001649575.2 Kryptolebias marmoratus | reverse complement strand
CTTCTGTAGCCGAGGATCAGACCGCCAAGGTCCCCGCCTTCGGCCACTACCCATCCCACATTGCACCCGACCCCTTTGGCCCCTCCCATAGGTGGTGAGCCCATGGGAAGGGGGACCCACGTATCCTCTTCGGGCTGTGCCCGTCCGGGCTCCATGGGTGAAAGCCCGGCCACCAGGCCCTCATTGCTCATTGCATTTCACACCAGAATTTAAAACTAAAATCATATTGAAAAACGACTCCAGTTGTAGCTGTTGTAGTCAAACCTTAATATTAACATAATAAATGCAGTTTCATGCAATATTGCAAGATGTCAGGCTCAGAGTACGTCTGAGAAAACTGGCTGACTCGTTGCCATAGAATTATATATGTATATATATCATATATTTTTAAATTATTACCAAAAAGATTGTGTGTTTTTTTTAAACAATGTTTTAATCATTCACTTGGAGACAGCAGACACAGAAGGCTTCAGTTTCTGGGTTCATGTCCGAGATCTAGCTATATCCAGTTATAGCCATTTTTGAATTTTTAAGGTCAGTTGGCTGTAGCAGACATCTTGAATGGGGTTGATTCCAAAAGTTAATTAGTTGTTAATAAGACGTTCATCCAATGATTACTTTCTGAAAATTTCAAAAAACTTTTTCAGTGAAACCAAATCTCGCCCAGACCAGGTGTATCATCTTTACCCACCTGCAGGAGGCACTATTTTAACAATATTCTGAAAAATACAGACGTTTCTCCTTACAAGTCTTCTGCCACTTCTGCATTTGTATTTGTTTACTTATTAATTTCTTTTTAACAGACTGAGGAAAGAGCTTGAGCTTCAGAAAGATGGGGATCTTGAACATCTTCGAGAGGCACTCAGCTCGCAAATACAGTTTTTCCAGTCGGTATGTAGCTGTGTCCTAAACATTTTTATTTTAGCAAACAGAAATGGTTGGAATAAGGCACAGCCTGTCATATGTTCTAATTCTGAAATAGAATGAGTCTGTCAAGGCAGAAAAAAACTCATTTCTAAATCCCAGTTTAGCTAACATTTGTATGTTTTAAAATATTGTCATAAGATATGGTTCAAAACACAATGAAACATTATTTCCATTATGAAAAGGAAACAAAAAATTATTTTTTCAAGTTAATTTCTTGTTGAAAACCATGTGATCACGTGAACATGATAAAAATGTTCCCAAACCACTGATTAATTGAACATGCTTTTACAGTTAAAATTATGGGATTTTAATGTGAAGCTGATGTTTTATGTTCTAAATCTACATGGGAGACATGTTTTACATATGTTTATTTAACATATTTTTATATGTAGAAATGTGATATTCATGTGTGAAGTTCATGTCTTTTCTCTGAAAGCGTTAGAAGGTTCTCTGTAGGCTTTTGTTTATTTAATTATTGTTTTTGTGTGTGTTTGCAGAGGCTGGACAGCAGCCAGGAAAACCAGAAGGCTTAGGTTTGGTTGACTTTTGTCAGTAACATTTAATGAATTAACAAGAAAAAATGTATTAATACTTATCTAAAGATGGACATTATCTTTATGTTTGAATAATTGAACTTTATTTTCTTGAAAAGGTTGCATTAAACATAATTTTCCATCAATGAAAAAAAAACAACTAAATTAAAATTAAATCTTTTAGCTATTTGTAGTCTGTTTTTACCTCCATCTATCGATGAAAGACGGTTTTAAGGTTTAGTCTGAACGTTTTTTTAATAAACTCTGCTTTCATTTTTTTTTCTGAATTGTGATTTGACTTTGGACTCTGAATTGTCAGTGATATTACTTTTGTTTTTTTTAATCTTCAATCAATATCTTTTTATTTTCACTGAATTAATTCTTTTTCTTAATTTTGCCATTTCAAGTTGTGAAATTGCACCGTCATGTAATCTCAGTTTAGTTGTTCATTCCCATTGTATAAAGCACCATGTTCTTATTGTGCTAATAGGAAAAGAAAAGAGAATTATACAAAAGATAAAGTTGAAATAGTAAATAGTGGCAAAGGCTTAAAAAGTTATTTTCCACTGCCCTCTGGTGTACAGAGATTGGTATTGCTGTTATTTGTGTTGAGTCAAAGCAGAGAAAGTTGAATCATTTTAATTTGTGATTATATGAAAGTCCTGAGAATCCTTTCTCATCTTTTAGAAGTTACAAAACAGAAATAAAACGAAAACACAGAACAATGATTTGTTTCATATACTAAAGAAGTTAACACACAAAAACAAATAGGACATCAAGACATTCCTGGTAAATGGACTGTACTTGTATAGCTCCTTTCTAACCAGGCCACTCGAAGCACTTTACAACACAATCTGTGCCCTCATTCACCCATCCACACAGATTTATACAGCACTCTACTGAATCGCTACAAAACTAATATCAATAAGTCATTCTACAGAGTCTAATCAGTGCTTTGGATCACATTCATACACCAATGGGACACACATCAGAGGGAATTAGGGGTTCAATGTCTTGCCCAGGGACACTTCAACATGAGGCATACTGATGAAATCAAACGTCCAATTATCTCATTGGAGGACGACAGCTCTAACCACTGAGCCACAGCCACATTATTTATTTATTTATTTTTTTCCCTCTTCAAAACCTTATCCACAATTAATGTCTGAGAATTTCTTGAAGGAATGCACATCACCCTTTCATAGCAGAGTTTCAGACTAAGATCATCTCATGTAGAGAAGAGTTGTAGCTGTTAGGGTCAAACTTTGTAAGGGAGAGATTGTGAGATCTCGCAACTCTGAAAATGTGTTGAGGATGATTCTCAGCTAGTACCACATCAAATTTTACAGGGTTTATACAAGTATTTGAAATCCTTGAAAATGCTTGTTTTCAAGGTTTGAAAAGTGCTTGATTTCTGTATAAAGTCCTTAAATTCACAAATCATTAGAGAAACCAGTCACTTGTAACAAAGAAATGTTTATTTTTTTCATGCAAGTGTAAAAAAATGTAATTTCTATACTAAAATGTAATTGCTACTGAAAAGAAGTTACACCATATTGGCTACAGAATTTTACATTTCCATTAATATTTTTTGAAATCACACATCTACGGTCATTTGAAGTGACAAGGAGATTTAAAAAGATGCAATATCCAGGAAACTGAAGGTGTCAGAGTGAGTTTTAGTTAATGAGTCTTTAATCTGTTGCCACCTAATGTCAGATCTGTGACATTACAGTTTATAGATGCTAATTCCCCAGTCTGCAGACAGTTAGTTTTGTAAGTGATAATTAGATGGTCTGTCAGCGTTCATCAGGGGGTTGTCCTGTAGGCTATTTTCTCACTGATTAGAGTGACTCCTAATAGAATGATGTGGAATGTCAATAGCTGCCTAATGAGATCCTGCAATCTCATTTTGGCTTTTTAACCTTGACCTCATTGAGCTCTGTCCGAATGTGTTTGCAAAAAAAAAAAAGAGAGCAAATAAAACAGCAGACCAGCCAGTCCATTTAGTAGAGTGATTAACCGAAATCAAAACGTGGCCTTAATAAAAATAGTGAGATTGTTAGGGAAATAAAGCTAGGTGGAAAACACTGAAGACAGCAGTTAGACACTCAGAGATCACTTCAGCCTTTGTGAGAAAGGACATTTCTTCCTGCTTCACTACTGTCGGTATGTGCATATTTGTTCAGACATTTGTTCTGCCAGTCGCCTTACATGCCAAAGTTTTATACAAACATCTTGTGCGATCTGTTAGCACTCAAATGATATGATTAAGATGACTCTCAGCTACTACCCCACCAAACTGTAAAACTGACTGAATTAGCCGTTTTTGTGTTTTCTAATGTCAATTAGCAGTGTGTAGCTGCTGTTTGGTTGTCCCATACATTGGTCTGAACATTCCTTGCTACACTGGACTGCGTATAATATGCCACTAAGCTTGTGTTTAGGTGTTTTATCCTTGGGATAAACCAGTCTCTGTCTGAAGGTGCATTCACAAAAAGGTTCTGTGATCTGGCCACATAGACCAGTCTGTTTTTAGCCTGTCTCTGATCGTACACACAATCACTAATAAAGCCAGCCATGTCTTGGATTGGTGTGAGCTTTCACAAATGAAGTGAGTTCACAGAACCAAAAAAAGTGTGGAGCGGAACCCAGCTGTGTTAATGTAGAGCACTAAGCATTAATGTGTGAGTTTTTTTAGATTCTTTAGCCTTGTATGGATTGACAATGTTCATCCATTGTTTTTCTAGTTAACCCTCTCAGGCTCAAATTAAGTTTTAGTAACAGGAAAAATCAGATATGTTGTTGCAACGCCTGCCTTGAGAGGATTAAAGAACGTTGTTATTCTGACAAACAAATGGCACACAACACAGACGAACCAGCTTGTCAGGTCAAGACTCAGCAGTTCCTCCACATCTGAAGAACATGGAACAGTCTTTGGAGGACAAAATGCACATTTTAGACAGGGAAGACAGGCAGTTTGAAAGGAGTGAAGGAAGCCAAGTCTATGTTAAACACAATGAGGTGACCTCAGTTTCCATCTTTTGAGCACCTATAGTGCAGCCTTGACTCGTCTCTCCAGGGAATTCCACAACCATTCACACCTTGAAATATGTGACCAAATAAATAAGTGTTCAACAAGTGACAACGATGCGCCAGCCACTCATGTAACCTTAATAACCCTAATAACAATGGAGAAACGTCTTCAAAAAAACGAGTAGAAGTCTGATTGCCTTCTGTTAACCCACTTTAAATTGTCATGTCCTGGATGCCAGAGAATCTGCACCATCACTCAGAAAGAAATTTTGATAGTACATGTACAACTAAATTTGGAGTTCAAGATGGCCACCAACAGCTAATCAACCTTAGCAAAGACAGAAGGGCTGTAATTCTGTCAAGTTTACATATATTAAGCTAAAATTTTGTGTGGTAAAAGCTGAAAGACATCCTCGTCACATATTCCAAGTACTAATGATTATACAAGATCTTTATTTGAAACTTTGGTGTGCAAGATGATGAGGGATATGCATTCCTTTAATAATTCTACTTTTTTTGGTTTGTTTTTGGTCAGTGCCCTCAGTGGCCTGCATCATCATCCGCAAATAAGACAATGTGACTTCAGATCTCCAGTTATACCAGCATCCTTCAACTCCCCAACAAAATTTGCTAGGATGCTGCTTCCCAGGTTGCTGTTGCTCTTGGTTGTGAGACAGTCCTTTGGAAAGTAGGCAGACGTTGCTCCTGAAACTTGAATAGATGCTTCTAGAAAAAGAAGGACAAGAATTTAACCTCTTAACATCAACATAAACTCCAAATAGAGCAAACAACAACCTTACCATTGCACACAGCCAGTTTGTTTCCACCTACATACTGGCTGTTCCACTGGTATTTTGTACCTTCACTGCATTCATCAAACAAGCGACTTCTCCTCATAAAACCAAAGTCATAGCCCTGTAAAAGAAAAACCTACGTCATATGTGTCATTGCCACTCTTATTCTGACACAGAATTGCACAGAAAGTTGGGGCATTTGCAGTTTAGTGGAGCTACTTACAAAACTGCACATTGGTTTGCAGAATCGCTTGTTGGCAATTGTGACACATAAAAGTCCTCCATTACTGGGAGCTTCAGCTTGTTGGCATTCCCTGGGCTCAGCATCCTGGCATTCTGTATGTTCATAAATATCTGATGAATAAAGATCATGAAACATTTGTGATTCGTTCGAGCAAAATGAGTCATAATGAGGGATTTTTATTTTCTTTTCATTTTGAGTTAATATTATCTAATGCTCGATCTCAAAAGCTTCACATTTCTTTATAGTTTGTTGAAGTTTGACAACAAACAAGCAAGTGTCGTTAACAAGACTACCAGTTTGAAAACTCAATATCTACTGGTCTAGTGTGATGTTGTAGGGACCTGGAGTCCCATATTTTAAACGGTGAATCCCCCAGCTTCACAATGATGTCACATTCTTCTGAGGAATTTTCCCGTGCTTCAGCAGCTGACAGAGAATCTGAATGGAAATTAGGATTAGAATTTAAAATCTTATTTTTAAAGACACTTGTTAGAAAATTTTGATTTAATGGTAGATTAGGAAGGTTATATGCTTTTTTAGTTAGTTGGTGTCTTTATGGATGCTTTTTTTCCCGCTGATCTCAATTATGTAGAAAAAAAAATCAATATTTTCACTTTTTCTGCATTGCGTCTTATTCCCATTACGACTCATTTTGCCAGGATGGATCACATTTACACTATTAGAGAGTCATGTTGTACAACGGCGTATTAGAGCCACTCAGAAGAAAAGAAAAAATTGAGGAGAAATATTTTTTTATTTGTTTCCAAGTTTAGAGAATAAAGTTACTTTGTACTTTAAAGAACAATGTAACCGCCTTTCTTGACGGAGTTTTAACTCCAGATGGCCAACGCAGCCAATGTGTTTATGCTCAGAGTATGTGTTGAGGATAACTCTAAGCTACTACCACTCAAACTTTACCTCATTATTTGTTCTAAGTTATTGCTATTTCTGTGTTAGCAAAGTGCTATAAATTAGCTGTGGCAGTCATCTTGATTTGTGTTGACTCCAAATGTTAAACAGCTGTAGATGTACATCCAGTGGTTACTTTCTGAAATTTGTAGTGAGATATTTGAAAAGCAACAGAATGCCTTGACTGTAACAATTAATGCTTTAGCATAAAGAAGCACCCCTTTTCATGACCTCTGACCTAGTGTCATCTTTCACCATATGTTCTCCTGAAAGTTCATGCTGGGACACATTATTTGTGTGCAAAAACTCAATATGAAAATTATTCAAGTCTTTTAACAAATATTATCTATTTTGTCTTACAGTAGAACTGTGCTTAGTTGTGAGATTTTGACTCAAGCCTGCAGCAATCTGAATGTCCTAGTTGTTTGATCTGTTATTAATCTGTTTCATCGAAACAAGTTTGGTAGTTCAAACAAGGGTAATGTCAAATTTTAAAACAAAGTTTTACGTAAAGATTTTGCTCAATGTGCAGAGCTTAAAGTATGTGTTGGGGATCCAAATTTTAGCACAATATCTGTAAAATAATAAATATACAAAACATAACTTATTCCAACACATTTCTAGTGATTAACCTTGATGCTTTCTAAAGGTCCACTTTTAACTCTTTGAGTGTTTAGAGCAGCAGTCTGTGCTCATTTTTATCACTGAAGTTGAAAACTCAAAGCAAAAACAAAGCTTCATAAGGACAAACTAGAGCTTATTTAAAGCATGATGTTTAAATAGCTTTGAACATCTCATTGTGTATTTAAGGCCACTGCAAAGGTGACTGCTGGAGAGAGGGGTCAATAAAGTTATTTTGACTTTTCATTTTTAGATCTGAAAGTCTTTAGAATATGAGACTTCTGGTCTCTTATGCTCTAATGTCTTCATCTATTCTAATCATACAATTAAGATTAATACGTTAATGTTATTAATCGGAAACAATATATTATAGGGACGGCAGTGGCTCAGGAGGTAGTGCTTCATCATGGAACTGGTGGGTTGCCAGTTCGAACCCCCACTCCGTCCATCTCAGCTGTTATGTCCTTGTGCAAGACATTCCAGCTCCGTTTCCTCCTGGTGGTGGTCAGAGGGCTCGGTGGCATCTCACTTCTGTCAGCCTGCCTTAGGGCAGCTGTGGCTACAGTGTAGCTTACCACCATCAGTGTGTGAATGTTTGGATGACTGATTGTACTGTAAAGTACAAGTGCAGGACATTTACTTTAATATATTTTTAGTTTTGTCTGGTAAGTCTGTGGTGTTTTTGCCCATGTTTAGATTTGACAGTGATTGGTATCTCCCTCGTATGGATACAGAAATGAATGGACTATTATTTGGTTTAGATCCTTGATAAATGAAATAGATCTTAAGTTAAAATCAACTTGTTATTGTGATCTAAAAAAAAAAAAGTGTCACTGCACAAATGAGTGGAAGTGTTTTTTTTCTTTCTTTAATCTGAGTTTAAAACAATTTATTTTTCTAAAAATCATAAAAGTTGAGAATGACTAAACTAAAACTAAAAACTAAAAATGGCAGAGTTGTTGATGTTTTCATGCCCAATTTTTAAAAGACTTTAATGCAACTGGAGAGAAAACTTTTCAGGCACTAAAATGTTAACTTTAGTCTTAGTAACTATACTGTATTTAATATACAATGCCAAAGTGTTTGGTTTTCATAAAACTAACCTAATACTCTAATACTTAAAGGACTATTTGTTTGCAAATCTGTACTGTCAGCCAAATTTCTTCTGTGAATCACAGAACAGATTTTATTAAATTCTGATTTAATAACATTTTAGAAAGCAATCATTGGATGGAGATCTACAACTGATTACCTTTTGGAGTTAACACTATTCAAAATAGCTGACCACACTCAACTAATCATAAAAACACAAAAGGTTGCTATAACTCATTCAGAAAGAAATTGTTGGTTAAATCCCTACAGTTGATTAGTTTTCAGAGTCAGCTAAATTCAAGATGGGAGCCACAGGCAACTGACTGTAAAAACACAAAAAATAGCTATAATTTAGTCAGTTTTATAGATATTGTGCTAAAATTTGGTGTGGTAGTAGATAAAAGTAATTCACTACACATACTCTGGATGTGATATCTGAGATGCATAACGATATTTTTAGACTTTGACCAAAACAGCTTTAACTGCAACATTTCTCAACAGGATGATCTTAGTTTAACACCGACATGAATTCAGTGGGTGATATGTAGTCCTTTAAAAAATGTTGGCCCTTTTATTACTGTAAAGACTGTAATCAGAGTGACATGTCTCCATCTCTTCCTCCTCCTACCTCACAGCTGCTGTTTATGCACCGAATCACTCAGATTTCTCATCAGGATCAGCAGTTCTGTCCTGTTCTTTGAACTCCACTGTGAGGATTCAGAACATTCTACTGCCACCTTTTGGATAAAATCAGGGACAACATTTAGTTCTCACAAACATTACTGAATACAGACAACAAATTGCAGAAATAAATAAATAGATTTAAAAAAAGGATATTTATTCCTTTTTCTACTCATAGATTACCTTGAGATTAGCTGTCAGATTGTCCAGTAGATTAGTTTCTGAGTCACAATTTGCAGGTTCAGTTTCATTGGCTCCAGAGGAGTACACAGCTTCAAACAAAGAAATGGAAAAGATATAAAGAGCATAAATCCTTCCCATATGCAGGAGGCAGGGGTATGCAATCTGTGGCTCAGGGGCCACATGTGGCTCTTTGTAGCTTTGACAAAAATTGCATGGAAACTAATATTTGTATTCATAGCCACCAATAGAAAAATTTGTATTCAACAGTTCTATTCTCCAGTTTTATGCAAGTATGTGAATTAAATTTCTGTGACAAGAAATCCTATTCATGACATCCTATTAATACTTTTTCTCATAGGAGTTTGCGCCAAGTATTGTGTGATTGGTCAGAAGTTGTTGTGGGGATGTTTATGTGAGCTTTAATGGAGTCATTTTGCTTCTACTGAGACAGACTTCCACGCTGAGACACAGGCAGCTCTTCGTTGTTGCGGTGGCCGAGAGGAAGTACACGTCACCTGGGCAGAGCAGGGACATGTTCCCTACTTTCACTCATTATTGTGCTCCACCTGTCCGAAATGGTGGTGGTCAAATTTGCAAATGCCAAACTGCGTGTACTGTCTTGGTCTGTTTAATAAATATGCCTGGCATGGGAAGCAAAAATCTGTACAAGGACAGGAGTTGAGAAGCTAGCAGGAAGAAACCCATTTTAGCGCCGTGGAAGAAAGGCAGAGCTTCCTGGGAGTTCTGATCCAAGTGTCTCGTGGATTATAAAAGGTGTGTGCCAAAACAAATATCTAAGAACCTTTATTTTAACAGGTAAGTCAGTTGAGAACCAATTCTCATTTACAATGACGACCTGGTCAGGAGGCAACAATACATCTCAAAATATAAAAACAATGTTGGAACAAAGACACGGCACAGACAGCATAGAGTACAAATAGACATATTGTAACATTATAAGCCAGGAGAACAGAATATAAATATAGAAAAGAAAAAAAATTAAATATAACAAAAAAATTTAAAAAGAAACTAAAAACAAGTACAATGATCTTTTACTGTTGAATATATCGAATTCAATATATCTCAGAACCACGTGAGCACAAATCGACTTCTTTACTGCTTATGGAGTATGACAGAGCCTTAGATGTGAGCCATTTATCATTTATCAAATATAAAAACAATTCATGCAGGCTTGCATAGATTTAAATTTATCAACAAGACTTTGGTGTTTGTTTTTGTCCTAACATAGAAATGACAAAAATGTTAATGATTTACTATTATTTTTTAGGTAACAAACAATAGTTCTTACATATATTATTTCAATAACTCTTAATGAGCTGTGTCATCTTTACTTCAAGCTTGGACCAAGTTTTGCAGCTCTGGATAGGATTTTAAAAAATGTCTTTTTGAATGTAAAGGTTGCAGAACCCTGATACAAAATGTACATAAACCATTGGAATTTAGGATTTATTTTTCTTAAAATTAGATTAAAAATAACTGAAATTACCTGCAAACAAGCAGAGCAAAGTGAGTGTTGTCCTTAATGCCATGGTCACTGATTTCTTTATTGTTCTGCTCCAGAACTCAGTGTTATATTGACAGAGTTTACTGGATTTACCAATACTTTGATCTCCTGCCAACACAAAATTCACTGAACTGCCAGCATTTCGCAAATTTTCATTGCAAAACTTCCACCTCTGACTTGTAACGTTGCACGGACTTTGATTCTGAGTCATTATATCTATGCCAAACAGAATTTCCACTATTTTAGGAAGATGTGTGCGTTTAAGAAAAACAAATAATACAAATCTTATAAAAATAAAAAGCTACTTTATCAGAACAGAAAAACAGAAACTTTAAACATGAATTATTGAACACAAGATCTTTCTCCTCTAGGTCTCTGTTAATGATTTGATAACTGATCATCATATTGATTTATTTTGTCTAACAGAAACCTGGCTACAACAGGAGGATTTTGTTAGTATAGATGAATTCACTCCTGCTAATTACCTAAACGTTCATGTTCCTAGAACAACAGGTTGAGATGGAGGAGTAGCAGCAATTTTTCAGGCAGTATTATTTAGTGCTAAACCAATCTGTTCAAATTCTTTGACCTACAGTCTTTCTCATCCAAAATGGAAATCAGAAAAAAACACTTTTACTTGTTATATATAATCCTCCTGGTCCTTATTATCAGTTTTTGTCTGATTTATTATTACTGAATACAGATAAAGTCGTAATAGTGGGAGATTTCAATATTCATGTAGATGTTGAAAGTGATAGCTTAATATAGCCTTTAATAATTTATTAAAGTCAACTGGTTTCACCCAAAATGTACACAAACCTTCTCATTCAAGTCATCATACTCTTGATCTGGTTCTGACATATGGTACACAGAGTCAGCACTTAAAACTACATCCTCACAATCCTGTTTTGTCTGACCATTTTTAAACCTCCCGAAGCCCTTAAAAGAGAGAGACAGAGAGAGGTAGAGAAGCCCTTGTAACTTCAGGTCAGGGTTAATAACCTTTGAGTTTACATTGATTACACAGCCACTGAGAGTAAATTTAGTTATAGTAAATGTTTATCAGAGAACACTGTAACCAAATACAAAATATCTCTTTCATTGTTATTTTTCTGTCTTGCAGAGTAATGGAACAGAGAGCAGCAACTTAGATGATCTTGTTGATAATAATATAACTTTAATGAAAACATCACTTGATAAAACTGCTCTGAAAAAGAAGGTGATCAGTAAGAGGAAGTTGGCTCCTTGGTTTAATTCAGAGTTATGTTCTTTAAAACAGGCATCTAGAAAGTTGAGAAGACAATGGCGCTCCACTAATGTGGAAAAATTTTATTTAACCTAGAGAGATAGCAAGAAAGCCCTTCATAAAGTTGTCTATGTATGTTATTCATCTTTAATCAAAGAAAATAAGAACTGCTGCTGCTTGAGTTTTAATGAGAGCTAGAAGTAGAGATCATATTTCTCCAGTTTTTTCTTCTCTCCATTGGCTCCCTGTCCAATTCAGAATAGAATTTAAAATCTTACTTCTAACATACAAAGCTCACAACAACCAAGCTCCATCTTATACTAAAGATCTTATTGTTCCATATTTTCCTAACAGAGTACTTTGCTTTCAAACTGCAGGTTTACTTGTGGTTCCTAGAGTTTCTAAAAGTAGAACGTGAGGCAGAGCTTTCAGTTATCGGGCTCCTCTCTTGTGTTGTCTTGGGTTTCCTGAGCTATCCCTTAGGTTTGCTTCTATAGGCTTAGATTGCTGGAGGACAAAATGGACCACATTTCTTTACTCTGCTGCTGTCTTTACTTGCTCTGCTCTCTATATTTGTATTTTTAATAATTTCTATCAATAACGTGTTTATTTTGTCTTTCTTCCAACAGAAACTACACCTGGACCAGTCATTCTGTGTTTGTCTGTCTCTCTTTCCTGTCCTATCAAGCCCCAGCTGGTCACCCATTCTAAGATGGGTTTGCTGGCAGTTTCTTCCTTTAAACAGGGATTTTTTCAGTTTTTTCTTTCCACTGTTGCCAATGTACTTGCTCAGGATGGGAGACTACAACAAAGTAAAGATTCAATGCCGGCCTTATTTAAATAGATAACCTTGACCAATTGGCTTTTTATAATGTATGAAAATGTTTTTGTACAGTACCCTGAGATGACTTTTGTTGTGACTTAGTGCTATATAAATAAACTGAATTGAATTGGGGTTTTTTTCAACATGTGTATTCCTGCTTTGTGCTGATGGGGGAGCTGAGTGCACACACTATCTGTTGTAATTAGACTTCTTCAAAGAGGATCCTGTTTCTTAGTTCTGAGCCAAAATATCAACATGGGCTCCACAGACAGACACCCACTCACATGATGTGATTCAGTGTCAGCCGGGACTAAGGATGACTCCGTAAATAATTCACTGTGGATGTTATTCATTATGGATGTCTGACAATCTTACAGCAAATGAATTATTGAAGCCTTTAGGAGGAGTGATTGAGCTCATTAACATGGAGAATTGCCTTTTATGTTTGATTTGAGGAACAAAGATTAGTCCTTGAAATGGACCTGGAGAGCTATAATTATCTTCTTATCAGCATGTCCTCTGCACGCTCTGAATCTCTCAGGGCCTTCCACTGTCACATTTCTGCTGAGATTTTTTTTGTCAAAATTTTCTTAGTTTAAATCTGGCTGGGGAAATAGCTTGCACACTAAAAATGGTAGTTATTGTTTATGGGAAAAACAATATGTGATGGAATGTTTACAATAAAATCTAGCATAAAGCAGTGAGGATAAACAATGCTAACTTAAATAACTAACAGGATTTAAAAGCCAATTAAAGCATATTTCTTGGCACCTTTCATGCCAGAATTTTAAACCAAATTTTGGTCAAATCATAAAAAATACTCTTATGTGTGATCTGACATAATATTGCTAAATCTTAAATGAGCTGTTAGTGTTTAAAATATGTTAGGGAACAGTCTCAGCTGCTACCACACAAACTTTGACCTCAATATCTGTAAAATTCAATGAGTTCCAGCCATTTTTGTGTTTGCTAATTCAAGTAGCCATGGCAGTCAATTTGAATCCAGGTGAGTCCACAAGTTAATCAGTTGTAGATGTTTCTCCAATGATTATTCTCTGACAGTTCATTCAGTGGCTCATGATATACTTTGCTAACACAACAGACAAATGCATACATACACAAACAGGCAAATGATGTGGTACATTTACAACATTAACTACCATTTTAAACATCACTTAGCCTTCTTGCTGAAAGATTATTGCTGAGAATGTTTAATTAGAAATACTTTTAAAAATCTATTCCAAAGGGGGCATTAGAACTATTGGGTATGCTGGTCCCATTGCATGTTGGTACAGAAAAGAGACACGAACCAGCTAAAAGAAATGATTTAGGAGCATTGGTGACCCTCTTCAGGGGAGCTGGATGTTTAATTTTAGGAGCCAGAAGGAAATAAAACTATACAGAAAAGTTACCACAAATAACAGCCAAATGTAGTGTTTTCTTTAGAAACTATTTTCTAAAATTCTGTTTTTTGAATTTATGTGTGTATGCTCTGAGGTTAAATGCTAAAAATGTTGCTTTAGTAATTTTCATCCTAACTAATATATATCACCATTCAGATAACCACAAACAGAGTGGTCTGATTCTTTTTTATTGATAAATACAAACCTATTTAAAGGTCATTAAAGCTTATTGTGTTCACAAGAAAGTCCAGATTTGGACTCCTAATTCTTGAAAAGTAATTATAAATAATAATGAATTAAAATGCAGACATTTAAACAAAATCAGTTTTTGACAGGTTAGCTTCAACTAGTTAAAAAAGAACTGCACAGTAAAGGGTTGGTTTATTTTCAAATGGGGTTTCTGTGGAGTGTTTATGAACAGCAAGTGTCTTACCTGCAATAGACAGCAGTTAGAGGGATCTCAATTTGGAGAATTGGAAAATTTTAAAGGGGAAGAGAAACTAAATGCTACTCAGAGGAGGATTCATTCAAGAACAAATTTCCACAAACTAAAACAACAAACTTGCAGTTTAATCAAACACTGAGGTGTAAATTTGACTAGACATGCATTCACTAAAGTGCACGTTGACATGCCTCAAAGTTTCCGTTGTTAATGTTTCTGGGACTGATAAGATAAAACTGGTGCTTTTTGACTCCAGTCACATCAGTTTTTATTATTCTTACTCTTATTATTGTGGAAGGGTATCGACAAGTGAAGGCTCGTCGTAATTTCAACCTGGCAGACTCACCCTGCTGTCCAGCATCACTCATTGCAGATCTTTGCTCGCAGCTGCCAATTAGCATCCAGATTCGGGATATAAGGCTCCCCGTCCACGGCTCCTCCTGCTAGCCAGCAAGTTTCATCCCACCGCCTCCCCCATCTCCACCCTGGCTTTCTCAAGCTCCTCTGGACTCCCCTTTCATGTCCTCCACGCCACCACCAGGTCTGGGTCCCGGGGGAGAACTACCCTAATCTCTCACCCTAATTCGATCATTCAAGCTCTCAGTGGTTCTCTGCAAACTCGTCTTCTGCCGGGGCCCGAGCGCCAAATACCTCTAGCCAATAAAATACTCTAACTGTCTTTATGTCTCCGTGTGAGTCTCTCCAGGTTGAAATATATTTATGTTGTGCCATTCTCTTTCCATTTTCAGATGATGGATTAAACAGTGCTCTGTGAGATGTTCAGCACTTGGGATATTGTTTTATAAAACAACTCTGGTTTAAGCTTCTTAACAACTTTATCCTTGACCTATCTGGTGTGTTTCATGATGCTGTTTGGTCACTAAAGTTCTGTAACAAACCTGTTGTATTTTTACTGAAATTAAATGGTACACAGGTGGACTCTATTTACTAATTAGGTGACTTCTAAAGACAGTTTGTTGCTCAGGGTTTTAGTTCAGAGTATCAGAGTAAAGGGAGATGAATAAATATGCACATCACACATTGTATCCGTAAAAAAAATTAAAACGGTGTCATTTTCATTCCACTTTACAAATATTTGGTAATGCGTGTTGGTCTGTCACATAAAACTGCAGTAAAATATTTTCACGTTTGGGGTTGTAACATGACAAAATGTGTAAATGTTTGAGGGGTATGAAGACTCAAGGCACTATATTTGTCATTAAGATGGATTTATACAAAGGAATTCACTTTTCTGTTTATTTCCTGACCATTGCATTGGTATCATGTGTAAACTGGTGATGTAGTATTTGTGTACTTTCCTTTTCCATTATTGTATTTTTGAAAAATCTTAAGCTGTCAGTTTTAATGTTAGGTGACAAAGATTTCCATTTAAACTTGTTATTACAAACAAATTATTCAGGGTAAAAGGTACAAAGAAGTAAGCCTGTCAACTCCTGCAGCTGCCGTGGTTCATGGGGTTTCCTCTTGTTTTATTGACTCTGTCATGAACTGTTAATAATAAATTTTCCACAGTCTGGGTAATGTCTTTAACCATTTACCTTTAATGTTTGTTAGTGACATAAATAGTTCTGCTGATGGGACAAAACCGCAGTGAAAAGGCACAGGGTGAGGCAGGCAGTACTCTGGCTCACTGAAGGGGGCGTACATGAGCCAACGGGTGCTTGTTGCTGCTGTCCTTTTACGCAGAGGGGAGTGAGAGTCACGTGCACTGCCGCGAGCCGTTAATTTTTGTTTTTGTGACGGAAGAGCCGTCACGAGCCCGAATGTAGTATTTACAAATATCTGAACCAACATGCCAGCACACATACCCGTGTGCCCGCTGTAATGGGAAAAATACTGTTTAAGTGATTCTTGCTGCATGTGACCACCATGATTTAGTTTAGTTAGGAATGCCTTTATTCTTATCCCTATAGGGTGCCAGGATGTGTGTTATCTGGTCCTTTTGTTCCCCCCTGACCCCTCCTCATCCTACAATGGTATAAGAAGGGGGAGCTATCTGTAATGCTTCAGACTCACTCTGTTGACTCACCTCAGCTCAGTGATTCTCAGCTATATAGCTTAAATAAATTATCCTAAGACAAAACTCTTCGTTGTCCTCTTTGTTAAAGAAAATTCCACAACACCGCACACGCACATACGTACACCTATAAACATATGCACATACGACAGGACTTACTTTTTGGTTTCAGTATAAACTGGCGCGGATCGTCGCGGGTGCACACGCTGTGTTCCTGCTTCAGTTGTCATCTTCATTTTAGTCTGTAGTTTTCAGTGTCAAACATTTTCTGATTGAAGTTCGGACCAAGCTAGTTCCGGGTTGACGTGTACCGGGAGGGAGTAACGTGAAGACGTAATCATGATATCATCAGGACGTCGTATTAAGTGAGCGTTTTGTCAATGAAATTGTCTATTATAGTTTGGTTATATGTTTTGTTTTTTTGTTTGTTGTGACTATTAAGTTTGTTTCCTTTCCAGGTTTGCTGTAATAGAAATGTGAGTTATAAGTAATTGTTTAGAGATGTTTGTGTAGTGTTGTCTTCTTGTGGATGGAGCCTGTGACTATAAAAGTGGGCTCTGCACCACAGGTAGTCAGTCTGAGTTGAGACTCCTAACAGGTCACACTGAAGATGATGGACGTTGTGAGCTACTACTGTTCTTTTTGTTCTCTACTTTTTACCTGCCTGGGTATCCACTGTAAATATGAAGCACTGTTCTCCACCTTTTTTTCACCTGAGGACGAGCACAATAAACACTTTAAGTTGAACTACGGCAATGACTGATCATTTTTGTCAAGGTCATAACAGAGTCCCGCCACAGTTTTGCTCCATCGGACTGCCAAAACGGTAATTGTAACGTTTTTTCGTATCTTTACGTACCTTTAATACGTACTTTACGTGTGTGAGAGAGAGAGACTGTTTGTGTGTGAGAAGAACGCTGATGAAATACGAAATAGCCAGTAGCCAATTGAATAAGCTACCCTTTTGGGTTTATATATTTGTAAATCTGACTCTAAAGGAGTCAGTGCCTCCGAACCATCAACCTCACCGCACGTCACTGCCAGGCAGTATATATATGATATAGTAATATGTGAGGCTCTTTCAGTAGAAGAGTTGCAATACTTGTTTTTCCTGTATTTAGGCTCAAGGGGACGAGAAAGGATCCTGGTGGAGAGAGAACAGAGGATGGTGAGGAAAATGACGGTGAAGAACAGAGAGACAGGTAGGTAGTAGGCAAATAAGGTGACCTGATGTTTCTTTGTTTCCAGGAAGACAGATGTGTCAGTTTTCATTGGGGGATCTGCAGAAGTTCAGCGAGGGAGACAAAGAGCTATATTTTCACACCTGCATAGGAGCTCACCTCTGCAAGAAAACATGGCCAGGTCAGATACAGTGAGATAGTGCCTTCATGAGGAGAAGGGAGAGGAAGGAGAAAGGAAAAGGAGGAAGGGAAGGTAGGAATGGCATTCATACAGCCAGTAACTGATTCACTGGTCCTTTTTTAGAAGATTGATTGGCTTATTTTAAAGGGGACTGTGGTTAGAAATTTTTGAAAAGCAGTTTTTACTGTTGCATACACGATCTCAGTTTCCAGAAAAACTTTTTTTAGTGTTAGTTGCTGTTTTTATCAGACCCAAATAAATGTCTTTTCATTTTGGGTCAATCTACCTTGATGCATTTGGCCACACATCCACACAGAGCCAAACATGCCCCTTGAGAACCTCCGTGTGGCCGTATGTTATAAAAATAATGATGAATACTGCGTATGATCGCAACACACTCTCCTTTCTGTCTAACCTTTCTCAAATACCCGTGACATTCTCCCTGCAGCGCTCCTTGTCTATCTCCCCTGCAGGCATTGTGCCGAATTAGCTGAGCATGAAAAATGGCTGCTCTGTTGTCAAATGATTCACTCAGATGAGCTGCAAAAAACCCAAAGCAGTCAGAGGAGCCTGTTTGGTATTCAAGGAATTGCCGCCTTACCTGTTGCAAATCTTTTTTCCTGTTAGAGAGGATCACTGTGCCTCAGGGGAAAGTTTGGATTCAGTAGCTGCTGATGAATAGCTAATAAGGTCTATTAGCTCATTTAATTATCTCTTTGCTTTTATCACAAACCTGATTTATTTTCTTTACACACAGAAGCAGTAGCAGATTTTTTTAAAGGCTTGGCTTACATCCTTGTAGGAGATTTTATTAGATTAATGTGTAAAATGCCTTTGGAAGTCAGGGCCTAACACTGATATTCAGCTCTGAACTTGTAAAGATACAACAAGCTGATCTTGCCAGATAAAAAAAAGCTTTTTTCTGTTGAAACAAAAATCAAAGCATAGGAGAGAGACAGGCAGCGAACAGGGTAGTTGAAAGTAGGCCTGGTAAATCCACCAGAGCTGTGTTGAACATTTGCACAGCGGGAGCTTCCAAAAACAGGCTTTCTTCTCTCTGCCCCACCTTACCTTGTACACAAATTAACAACTGATTACATCAACAGAAATGCCTTCCGGTGGGTTTCACAACATACTGTGGAAATTGTCAACGGACGTTTCCTCACCTCATATTTTGCTTCGGTTTACACAAATTAGAGGAGCATCAGTTCTTCCCATTATATGACACAGTGTGCCAAGATCACACCCAGCCAGGCAGAATAAAAAGCAGCTAGAAGACTATTCCACACCTTCAGGTAGTAAGTGAATACCTTTGTACCAAAGTAACAGCCTAGAACACACACAACATGGAGGGAACTATTAATTGATCAATATTTATATGATGCAAAAGTGAGTAAAGATGATGTTGGTCCCTCTGAACACCCATTACCCTACTGGTTTACTGAGTTCTTGTTTACCACCTGAGTTTATGCTTTCTGAAGAAGTTTATCTCTTGTCACACTGCTAACTCTTTCTGCAGCTTGTGTGAACTATATACATTTGATCCAGTAAACATGCTTTTTTATACACAGTTTTTCTGTCAATAGTTCTATTTTCCATCGCTCAGTAATAGTATTAACCTCATTTTCCTTTCTGTTTACTTCCTACAGAGCATCATTGTTATGTTCTTGTAGATTTCTGTTTATGTGCATCTGTCTGTTACCACTGAACCACTGACCAAATTTTAATAAAACTTGCAGAAAGTAAGCATTAAGGTACATCAACTCACTGAAGTAGAGAAATATGGGTATGTCCACTGACTGAACAAGGTTTTTGGCTGTGTTGTGGAATTTTCTTTAACAAAGAGGACAACAAAGAGTTTTGTCTTAGGATAATTTATTTAAGCTATATAGCTGAGAATCACTGAGCTGAGGTGAGTCAGCAGAGTGAGTCTGAAGCATTACAGATAGCTCCCCCTTCTTATACCATTTGTTGGATGAGGAGGGGTCAGGGGGGAACAGAAGGGTTAAAATAAACTGATCAAAAGGGGAGGCAATTAAAGAAAAACACATGAGATAACACAGACATCCTGGCACCCTATAGAGATAAGATTAAAGGCATTCCTAACTAAACTAAATCATGGTGAAAATGAATGCTTTGTGTTTTTCCACAGTTCATCAAGGGGTCACAAGCAGCAAGAATCACTGAAACAGTATTTTTTCCCATTACAGCTGTCATCTTGTTCAGGGTTTTGTGCATCACTCTGTACTGTTTACATGTCGAAGCCACACATTGTTAATGTCTTCTGTGTGCTGTATGCTGTTTTATCAGCCCATAAGTTCTCAGAAAAATCTGTATTTTACATAAATAAACACGTATTATGCAAAATGAAAAAAGAAAAGATGAGTATTTTGTAATGAGTCTCCCAACAAGCCTGGATAGCATTATCGGTGGCAAAAGGATGACCCAATGTGTTACCACTACTGGGATCAAATTTGTCAAGTGATGTAATCATTCTCACCAGACCACTACGTAACTGTACTTTAAGTATTTAAATAATTTATATGTCTGCTTAGTCTAACCAGAAGTATGCTATCAGTGCCTGTAGTTAATTTCACTTAGAGAGGGAATATAAACTTATCATAAAGCAAAAATATTAAACACTTTTTTTTACAGTAAAATATTCATACTTATATATTTTTTTTGCAATTGTTACATTGATTTTTTTACAGCTGATATTTTTCAATTTAGCAATTTATTGAACAGTAAATCCAACCTATATGTGTGTGTGACAAGTTATTTTCTCTCTGCATAAACTCGACAAGACACGGCACCAAACAGAGGACACTGAACAACTTCGCTCATTTTGTCTTATTGTCTTTTGTTGATCGATGAGTTTAAGGTTGATATCCTTAAACAATAAACAAAGTTACATATGTGTCACGTATGTGATATGACATATCACCTACCACCTTTTATATCAGAGTTTTAAACTAAGATCATCTTGTGCTTCGAAAGAATGGAAATTTACCAAACGTAGATACCCTGTAACCATCAATGGTCACTGGAACAACTTCCATCCATCCATCCATCCATCCATCCATTCTCTTCCGCTTATCCGGGGTCAGGTCGCGGGGGCAGCAGCCTAAGCAGGGAGACCCAGACTTCCCTCTCCCCAGCCACTTGGGCCAGCTCCTCCGGGGGAATCCCAAGGCGTTCCCAGGCCAGCCGAGAAACATAGTCCCTCCAGCGTGTCCTGGGTCTTCCTCTGGGCCTCCT
>NC_051451.1:4339349-4360202 GCF_001649575.2 Kryptolebias marmoratus | reverse complement strand
CAGGCGCTCGCCAACGTGCCCCACCTCCAGGCCTGGCTCCAGAGTGGGGCCCCGGTGACCCGCGTCCGGGCGAGGGAACACTGTGTCCAATATTTATGTTCATCATAAGGGGTCTTTGGGCTGCACTTCGTCTGGCCCCTCACCTAGGTCCTGTCTGCCTTGGGTGACCCTACTAGGGGCATGAAGCCCCTGACAGCATAGCTCCTAGGATCATTGGGACACTCAAACCCCTCCACCACGATAAGGTGGCAGCCCAGGGAGAGGACTGGAACAACTTGAAACTGACAAAGGTAATAATAAAAAGAAGAAACAAATTGAAGAATAAGAAAACAAATGACTGAAAATCACCTAAGGAAAAACAGACATTGCATTAGAACGGGCCTTTACAAACTGCAAGATACCCTTAACTTAATGCTGGTAAAGATTCTCAGTCATCCAGGACAGGGTAAATCCAAAAAGGGTTAAAAAACAACAACAACTTTACTTCTGTTTTGTAGTTGAAGATGTTTTGCTTCTCATCCGAGGAGCTTTATAAGTTCAAAAAGCAGAGTGTGGAGTTCAATCTTTTAAAGCTGAGATGTGATGTAAACTAGTTTCACATTCAGATTACACTCACTCTCCTCACAATAGAGGAAATCTGAAACGTCCTCCTCTGTTTAAAGTTGGTTTCTCTCGTTTGAGTTAAATGACTTCCTTTACTCCCCTCTCAAACAAGACTTCTCGGGAGTCTTGTCCTGAAATGCTGGCTTTCCTGTGTTTAGCCATACATCTATGGAGAAACTGTTTGGTTTCTCCAATGTAGAGTTCTGGACATCCCTTGCTGCACGGAAATGCATACACCACACCACTCAGTTTGTGTTTGGGTGTTATTATTTTCCACTCTCAGAGCTTGTCTGGTGTCAAAAGGAGAAATGGTTTTTATGGTCAGGGCTCCTAATTTGTGAAATGCTCTTCCTCTAAATATTAGACAGGACTCCTCATTGTCTTCTTTTAATCATTAGTTAAAACTTACTTGTATAATAAGGCTTTTAATATCTAAATTTCTTTGTAATTTTATTTTCATGTTGCCTTATATTGTTAAGCATTTTAATTGATTTGGCATTCTTTTTGTGTTTCTGGTTTCATTTATGATGTCATTTTAGGTGATTAATGTGATGCACTTTGTTACAATTGTTTAAAAAAAGTGCTATACAAATAAAGTATTAATATTATCATTTTTTATCCTTAGGATGGACCAGCCTCTGTCTGAGAGTCCTGTTGAGTACCGGTATGTTGTATTTAGAGAAAATCTTTCTTAGTTTCAAGCAACATAAGGGATGACAATGTTTTTGTGTTTGTTTTTCTCCTTGTTGTGTTCAGTGTCGTGTCCTTTAAATATCCTCACTGACTTGACAAAAGCCCAGTTAGGATATCCACATATTTGGAGAGCTTTTTTGATATGTTTTTGTTCCTTTTCCTTCTCTTCTGTCTTCATGGGGATGTGTTTGGCCCGATGCTGTAAAGTTCTGATGACAGACAGTTTGGGTTCCAGTGGGTGGTGAGAGTCAAACAGAAGGTACTGATCTGTGTGGGTTGGTTTCCTGTAGACCTCAATGTTGAAGCTGTCCTCTCTTTCCATGTGCACCAAACAGTCCAAAAAGGCAGCTTGTTGTCATTTGCATCCTACAGATGAATTTGATGTTGTTATCAACAGAATTGGTGTGTCTGGTGAATGCTTCTACTTACTTGGCTTGGATTTTGACCCAGGTATCATCCAGATGTCTGAACCAATGGCTCAGTGATGTTCAGGGCTCTCTTTTCCATGTCCTCCATGTAGAGATTGGCCACAGTGAGGGACACTGGAGTTCCCATGGCACAACCATGCTTCTGTCTGTACTACTTGAAATAAATTGTGGAAAGACAGAGGTCCAGGAGGGTACAGATGTGGTCTGGGGTGAAGTTGGTCCTGTTGTTTAAGTCGTTGTCTTGTAAAGGTTATTTTCTGATGGTTTCCACTGACGGTGGTCCACTTTAATTAGAAAGGAAGCGGTTTTCCAGAAGCCTTATAATTCTTTAAGTAGTTGTTCTGCCTCTGTTTCAAATGCAGAGGCTTTGATGGCCATAAAAAGAGGTTGCACCGTCACCTTCTTCTTCTAAAAATAAAAAAGCTGCAATTGAGTCCCGCTTCTGTTACGTCATCAACAATAAACGGGCCAGTCGACTGTGTTGTCATATTTTTGCAACAGTTACCTGTATTGCGTTTGGCTGCGTTGGACATTTTTCTGTTTGCTAAGGTTGCATAGCTGTGGTGGTGGCCAAGTTGAATTACCCTTGTTGCTGCAGAACTGATTAATGTGATGGAAATGGAAATGTTTTTATTAAACAAAGTCAAAATGTGAAACATAAAGTCAAAGTAAACAACAAATTGTGAACAGAAAAAATATTAATTTTTTGTTAGTAGCCTTCATTTTAAAATAAAAATCTAATTTCAAATTCACTGGGGTTTAAAATGTTGTGCTTTGTTGAAATTGTTGTAGTCCTTGCATATTTTTTTATCATCTGCTACAGACATTTAAAGTTAGGAGAAGCTGAAGAAATAATAGTCAGAGTTTTGTAAGTGAGAAATGAAATTAATAAGCCACATATTTACATTTTTTGTGGCATAAAATTTAAAGGACAAGAATAAACTTTTAGCATGCATTGTGATATATCTTGTTCTGTTTGGTTTATCTACATTGTGTGAAGGGACCCCCTCCCCTTATGACCTCTGACCTTTTCATCTTTCAAGCTGTTTTGTGTAAAAGTTTGTTTTGTTAGAAAAGAGTCTTTGGTATTGTTTTAGATAGATTGTGTACATTCCAAGGCTTAACATTCTCAGGACATCTTTTCAGTAGAGATTGTTTTACACTTCTTCAAGGACTCATAACAGAACATGGTTTATGCAGAGATGAAATCTGTTCATTTGATTGTGAAATGTTTTGAAACCTGAAAAATGAATGTTGATTCTTTTTGTGTTAATTTATCAAATAAGAACCTAGTCAAATATTTAACAATATTTGAGGCTCTAGAAACTCTGAGTAAAGCTCTGTATGTGCAAACCTTAAGGTTGCTGACCTCATCAGTAATCTGAGTGTCTATGTTTTGACATCTTATTTGGATAACACCTGGAGAGAGATCTTGGCGTCACTTGTTATCCAGTTGTTTGTCATTTCTGTCTCTGTGTGATGATCCCTTGTCATATTTTTGTTAACCTAAGTTTAAAGCATACATTTGTCTATATCCATACAAGTCCAATAAAGTAAAAGAAAAAGTCTAACAAAGGTCAAAAAGAAACATTTGTAGTTTTAAGAGCTAAGTCCAGCTAAAGAATTAATCTTAGGTTTGTGTCGCCCCCATTTCCTGCCTTTATCAGGTGAAGAGTTTCAAACTAATCCTCAAACCCATCACTGTAACCTCGGGTGGTGTTTGACGAAATGCTGACCACTGACCATCAGTGAATTTTTAGCCCCAACCTGATTCAGCCCTCAGCTGTTGAGATTTGATAAACAATAAGGATAAATATATCAAGAAATTTAAACATGGTTGATTGAAAAAATTTGATACGGTGCCCCTTTTAGCCAGAGCTTAAAGCAGTAGCATTAGAAAAGTGATGTGTAATTACTCCCTCTCTTTCAAAACCTTGCTACATATACAGTATATTGTTTGAAAGTGTTTCTCTTTAGTAAGCTTCTTTGCGTAACATGTCTGCTTAATGGTAAAGTGTGAGGATCTGGAGTTTGTCCCTGCTCTTTGGGCGGTGCAACTAACTCTCCTTCCCCAGTTGCAGCTGATTTCTCCTGACGAGCAGCACCTGCATTTAAGCCTCCGGCTGTTAACCTTGTTGATGTTTGCTTTCTACTTCAGGTTAAATCGCTCAGCTTTTAATAACCACTACCCGTCTGGAACTTACCTGTAGTGATGGTGAAGTCGAGACTTCCTGAATCACTAAACCACTTTGAGACAGTTGCTCAGAAAATGGCCTATTGTGTCGAAGCACTCGAGACACCCTAAAACAGTGACATCTAGTGGTTGATTTGTGTACTACAGTTGATGTGAAAAAAATTGATGACTTTATTTAAATCATGAGTCTGTGTTTCATTCATACCATTTTCATTAAAGCTCATGTTCTCCAATGAAACCTGTGTTTTTGGTTTTATAAACTGAAAGGAGGATGTTACAATAAACTTGAACTTTATTAGCAATAGTTACACCTTGTTCTGTTGGACTGTAAATATCATTATTATTCCATGAATTATTATTTTCATTTAATACTATCTGAGAACTTCTAACTTTATGCTATGATGTCATGATAGTGATTCATATAAGAAGAAGCTTTGAGTGACATTCAAAGATTTTTATTCATTCTCACAAATATTTTTAAATACACTAAAAATCACACACAATCACTCATCCTAACTGTCTAAACTCAGACTCTCACAGACTCAAATCCATGCACACAACCAACTCTAACTATATCTCGCTATTTCAAATTTGTACAAAAACACGTCCACCTTTCAAAAACCCACAGTTTGGGTGGATATTCAGTCTCATTTTAAAGCTTTGAGAATAACTACAAGACCCGCCCACTCGGGATTCCTGCGAATCAGCGCATGACGAGCTGTGCGTCCCAAGCAGCTCGAGACACCAGAAAGAACGAAGCTTCCTTTAGGAGCGGTCACATGATATTTGACGTGTTGACACAGACACCAAAAGACTGCATCACGATACTTCTGCTTCATTTGGCTTGAAACTGTGTCTAGCAGGAGGTGTCGAGCAGCACATCACTACTTACCTGTTGTGAAGACCTGATAAACTTACCTATTGCCGGATCACTGGATTCCTTACCTCCTGGATTGCCTCTGGATAACACTGCCTCGCCTCAGCGCCATGATCATTCCTCAAACCTGTAAGAAAAGAAACAATTACTCTCCATTCCTCCAATACTTAAACAAACTAATCCTGTACCCGAGACTCACCTTGCTCCTCCTTGCCTTTCAGATTCTTCCTGGTTGTCTCTCACTGTGAATACATACACCTGTAAATAAAATCACTTACCTTTTACTCAGTTTCCGTGTCTGGTTTCGGCTCCGCTTGTAGGGATTTGGGATTTTTTGGGTGTTTTTGTATTTTTGGTTTGTGGTTCATGTTTTGTTATCTTTCTGGGTTCTGTTTCTGTTCTTGGTGTTTTGTAATTTTCCACTCCTCCTCCGTTTCTCTCTTGTCTCTCTGCCACGCCCATCTTCACCTGTCAGCAATCTGTAACATTCACTTTGTAAAATAGACGCTCTTGCCAGATAGAAACATGTATTAATGTACGTGTAAATTAAATCAAATGTATTAACATGTTGATGGTTGAGGTCATGTGAGTTTATGGTGTGTGTGACTGCCTGCACTGGCTACAAGATAACGGAGACTGGGGGAGTCAGCTCAGTAGAAAACTGAAACCATCCCGAAGAAACCCAACTGCAGAAGACAGGAAAACAACTCCATATATGGTCCCAGACGGATGTCCAGATGAAGATGAGCCATGGTGTGTGATGTAGCATCTCTGGGTGGGGCAGCATGTTAAAACTGTTATGTGTTAGAGATCTCACTCAGACGTGACTTGGGTTTTCCTATTATTCTGGCAAGGGGTCTCCTTTCAGCGCTGAAAGTAAATAAACTCTGTTCAAGCTTTAATGCAGACTCTTTGGCTGTTTTTTGACTCTCTGACTCCATGCCTCTTTTCGATCTCGAGTGAGGAGGTCTAGCAGGTTTTCCGGGTTTCTGTGAGTTTTTCTGACCTCGACAACTTGTACCCACTTACCTCATTATCCTCTGTGTTTATAACCCAGTCATTTCCTCCACTACTCCGTCAGATCATTGTTCTTTTGTCCTTGTCCTGCGTCTCTTCTGTGCTCCTAGTTTTGGTTATGTTTTGTTTTTGCTGCCCAGTCAGCTTTTGTTTTCTTTAATAAATCAGTTCTCTATTTAGTTCCTAAGTATGAGTCTGCTTTCTGGGTTTGCCTCCGTCACCATCCCCGATGACACTGCTCTCATGACTAAAACTCTGGTTCATGTCAGTAAAGATGTAATTGTAGACAGACAACAACTCACCAACAAGAAGCAACAGCAACACATTCCCAGTTATTCAGCTGAATGTTTAAATAAATGTATGATTGATAATTGAACCTCTGGTCTGGATCTCAGTTTGTGTGTCCATCTTTTCTGCAACATCAAAGAGACAGTGAGAGAAACGAAGTGGTCAGGTGAGATTCCTCTGAAAGGAGTGAATACTAGCCAGTTTGTGATTTTTAATGTCAGGTGGCAATGACAGTCATCTTGAATTGGGTTGACTCCAAAAACCTATTGTAGATCTATATTGAATTAATGATTCTGCAAGTTTCATTCAAATCAGTCTATTGGTTTATTAGATGTTTTGGTAACAGATAGACACAAGAATGCACACAGATATGTCCATCCTCGCCTTCCAGCAGTGGCAGTATTAACGCGTTTGCCATAACGGGTCAAGTCTTTAGACATATATTGTGCAATGATCATGACACACTCCTGTTATGTATATTGAGTATGTATTGGGTTGAAAAGTGGAAAGTTACAGCATCATAGGGTGTAAGCATGCTGTATATTACTTTGATGTGGCTAATAGTTTTTCTTTTTGATCAGTGTGGTGTTTTGTTCTTCTGTGTGATGTTGCTGAATCATATCTGTAATGCTTATCAACATCTTCTTGTCTCAGTACTTCCACAAGTTTGTGGTAATGTCTGAGTTACAGACTTCTCTCAGCATTTAGCCATGACCTCAGCCATCATCTTCTGGCTCTTCTTCTTCTTGCTAGTTCTCTTTGCTGCTCTACTCTGGCAGATCTCAGTCTAGCAATTTGACTTCTGTCCTTCTTGTCTTTAAGTAAGTGGGTTAAGTCCTAACCCACAACAGCAATTGCACATCAGTTCCTTTCAGGTTCATGTTAGTGAAATTAATGACAAGTATAAAATATTGGTCCCATTTTAGTACATAACATGTGATCAGACACACTATGCAACAGGTGCCCAAAAAACACTGTAGACACAGTGTTGGCATTCTTACACCACATATATATTCCAGTAACGCCACATGTACACAGCAGCAACTACATAACACCAATGCGCAAAAGAAGATATTGGTAAAAATTATACTATAGACATTGCAGAGATTAAAAGTTCAGGGGTAGATTGTGTTGTTTGTTGTTGTGGGGTGTTATGGGAGTCTGTCTGTATGTAATTATGTGTGTATGTGTCAGTGAGGTCAGTAGCAGCTTGATGTCCAGACTGTTCTTTCTGAAGACACGCAAGAAGTGTAGCCTCTGCTGAGCCTTCTTAACCAGAGCTTTGATATTGTTGGTCTAGGAGTGGTATGCAGATTGTAGGTGCCCAGAAATCTGAAGGTGGTGACGATTTCCACCGTTACTCCATTGATGAGAGAGGTGTGGTCTGTTCTTTTTTTTCCTGAAGTCCATAATAAGTTCTTTGGTCTCCTGGACATTCAGGATCAGATTTTTTTCTGAGCAGCAGAGTGACAGTTTCTCCACCTCTGCCCTGCATGCTGTCTCATCCTCACCACAGATTATTCCGATCATGGTGGTGTCATTTGCATGTTTTTATTATGATGCAGTTGGTTTGGTGGGTTGGAGAGCAGCAGTATGTGTACAGGGCATATAGCTAAAGGCTCAGAATGTAGCCTTGAGGGAAAACAGGGCTGGGTGTGAGTGTTGAGGAATGATAAGGGCCGAGTCTCACATTGTCATGGTTTTAGGTATTTGTTTGGCCCACATGCAGAACACTTTCAGGAGACAAATGGAAAATTTAAAAAGTTTATTAAACAAACAATGATGAATGAATAATTATCTTGGTCAGGGAATACTGGGAGACACAGTAAATCAGGAACACTGGAAGCAGAGTGGGAGAACAGTGAAAACCTGGAGACTGCAACTGAATTCAAATACTGAGTTAAGATCTTACTGGTGATGATGATTACCAGACTCCACCACTCAGGTGGAGTCAGGAAGAGTTAAGTGAAGTCTAGGGTTTGAGTCTGTGCGGGGAATCCAGAGGAGCGTTGGATCAAGGAGTGGTGAGTCCTGGAATGATCTGGAGGGAGCTGCAGGATGGTGAGTATGTTGGAGGGCGGGCAGGTTATGTAGGGCAGACAATGAGGAAGAGGAGTGGGATGTTGCTAGTTGAGGAGGAGAAACCAGACATCTTTGCAGAGAGTCTTGGAGGCATAAGTAGCTGGATCTATGTAGCCACAGAGAGGAAACCTTAAAAGGAGGACATGAGCAGTTAAGTCGAGGAAGTAAACACACATGAAATCACAAGAAAGCTCAGCAGGCTCAGGGTTACCACATTGGGTTAACCCTCAGACACCGATGGACTGGCAACTGACTCCTCTTATCCTCAGGCTGATGAGCCTGGATGATTTGCAGGTGCGTCCAATCTGCACCTGCCGGTCCGCCCTCCAGTGTAACTGCAGCTCCCTGGCTCCCTCTTGTGGGAAACTGTGAGGATGAGGGAGAGACTGGAAACTACACAAACCCCAAACCCCGGCTACCTAACACACATACTGTGAACGACTCAACAGAAAGTTTTTGATCAGGTTAGGGTTAGGTGCAGGTGGGAAGAGGGATCTGAAGCTTCAGCAGTTTGGGAAAGAATGTCTGAAATGATTGTTTTAAAGGCAGATCTGTAGCCTACAAAGAGCATCCTCACGAAGCTCTTCTTGTGCTCCAGATGGCTCAGCGCTATGTTGAGCGTGAGGGTGATGGCATCCTCTGTTGACTAATTTGCCCTGTAAGCAAACTGGTGTGGGTCAAGCAAGGAGAGCACACAGTCCCTGATGTGCTGGGAAACTGATTGCTCTAAGCACTTCATGAGTACAGATATCAGGCCTATGGGTATGTAATCATTAAAGCTGTCTATGTCAGCGTTTTTGAGAATGGGTATGATGAAGGAGGCCTTCAGGCATGTGGGGACAATGTCATGTATCAGGGAGAGAATGAAGAGCTTGGTGAGGATCCCATCCAGTTTGTCTGTGCATACTTTGACCACTGCCCTCGGGGTGCTGTTATGACCTACAGCGTTCCTGGGGTTCACTGCTCTCAGGTTTTTCCTCATCTCATGAAGAGAGAGAGAGAGAGAGAGAGAGAGAGAGAGAGAGAGAGAGAGAGAGAGAGAGAGAGAGAGAGAGAGAGAGAGAGAGAGAGAGAGAGAGCTGGAACCAGGGGGCAGCAGTGACTGCAGGTGTGTTGGTGGCCTCAAACCAGGATAAATAAGCTGTTCAGCTCCTCTGCCAGCATCCTGCTGCTGCTGCTGCTGGAGGATGTGAGATGGGGGTGGCCTTTGTAGTTAGTAAGGGCCTGGATTCCCCTCCACATCTGTTGTGGAATATTGTCCATCAGGTATCCCTCCATTTTTCCCTTGAAGGAGTCCTTGGCCTGTCTGATGCCTCTCCTCAAGTTGGCTCTGGTGGTGCTGTAGAGAGCTCTGTCTTGTCTTGAAGGCCGAGTTGCGATCTCTGATCAGAGCCTGGACTTTTTTTTGTCATCCAATGCTTCCTGTTTAAGAAGACCTGACTGTGTCTTTCCTTTGCAACGTTTTCTACACAGCACTTGATGTAGAAGATGACAGACTCTATATATGTGATAAGATCCTGATGTTCAAAAACATTCCACTCTGTGTGTGCAAAGCATTTCTGCAGCTGCAGGAGGGCATTTCCAGGCCAGACTTTGATGGACTATGCGACTGGTTGTCTTTGCATTCTGATGGGGGAGTAGGCCAGAAGGAGGAGCAGAGAGAGGCGATCTGATTGTCCAAGGTGAGGGAGTGGAGACACTCTGTAAGCATGCCTAATGTTTGAATAAACATTATCAAGTGTGTTGACATGATGATGGAATTTGAAGAGAACAGACTTGAGGCATGCTTTACTGAAGTCCCCAGTGATAATATGCATGCCATCTGCATGTGGCCTTTGTTGCTTAGTTACCATGTGCTGAAGCTGGCCGAGTACCATGTAAACATTTGCAGCAGGAGGAATGTAGACGACTGTCACAATGACTACAGTTAGCTCCTGTGGCAGGTAGAAAGGTTGGCACTAAACAGTCATGACCTCCAGGTCTGGTGAGCAGTGGGCATCTATAACCCTAGTGTCTGTGTACCAGTCCTTTAGCACATAAACACAGAGTCCCTCTCCTCTGCTCTTACCGGAGACTTTGGTCCAATCACAGCAATGAATGGTGTGGCCAGCTAACTCTACTGTGGCATCATGGGTTAGTGGATGAAACCAGGACTTGCTAACAATCAGCAGACAACACTTACGGGTGAGGCTGTTGTAGGTGATTCCTGACTGTAGCTCATCCATCTTATTAACAAGAGATCTGGCGTTGGTGAGGAAGATCGGTAGTAGCAGAGGTCCATGTGGTTGATTTCTTAGCTGAGCTAGTAGCCCTGCCTGGCATCCAGCTTCCTCCCTTGTCTGCCTCAGGAGCCTGCTGGATCCAATTACAATCCACAGGGTACCCGGTGCTCCCGCCACCCGGTGCTCTCGCCATCCCTGGTGGGATGTTGTGAGTCCAAAAAAAGGCACTTGTAACTTTGTTTTTTTTTTTCTTGAAATCCAATTCCTATCAGGTCTTGGTGACTATAGATGGATTTAAAGTGATGTGATAGTGAAAGACCTGACAGACATAAAAAAGATGCAAAGTAGCAGGGAGCCTTGAGCCATTATGTCTGTGCATGCCACTATTTTTTTTTTTTTTATCAACAGGCAATTTAAATTAAGCTGCCTTCATAGAATTGCTAGACAGGAAAGGATGAAATATTGTATTTTTGCTTTAAAATATTCTATTTTGACCCAAACCATCATATGTGTTGAATTTTGGCAAGTCAGGAGGATGTCTTAGGGACAGTTCAAAGGATAACGTTACACTCTCTGTTGAGAAAGGGCGTGGCTTAAGTGATGACATGATTTAACTATTGAATATTGTAGGGGATTGGATGCGGATCAATCACTGAAGGTTTGGTGTGTCAGTGAGTTTTTGTGAAGGAGGTATAACAGTTTGTGCTTCATAGCGAGATGTGAAACTTTGAGGCCTGGCCACGCCCCTTCAGCATGCATAAAAACTCACTGTTTTGATGATTTTTATTCAGCCATGCCTTATGAGCAAACTGACCAAGTTTAAAATCGATTCAAATGCAGAAGATGTGAACATCCAAAATGAGGTAAAATCTGACCTCTGATATAAGATGGTCGACCTTCTGTTTAGTGGAGAGCATGGTTGCAAGAGAGATTTTAGGCGTCTTGGGGGAGTTTTACAAGTGTACCAAATTTCATGCTTCTATGACAAAATAAGGTCAGTGTGGAGGGTATTTTGAAAGTTGTGCTTAGCTGCTAAGGCCTAATAAATATAGTTTATTATTATTAAAGCTGGGCTGCATTTAGACTAAACGTAAATGAATGGCAAACACTACTCTAATCACGACAACAAATAGTATAAAATGCTTTTTACATGGTAATGTAATGTGAGACAAAGTAGCTAATGCTAACAAATTCTAATTCACCACTAGTTATTTTATAGTCTAATTTGCTGAGACTGAGCTAATTACTTTCAAAATGCAAAAACCTTTGCGTTTTGTCTTTTTAAAAAATTCAAACTTATTTCTTAGTTTTTATGCAAATCTAGACAGGTGTTTATTTGTTTATAAACTTTTTAATCAGGCAAAAAAAAAAAGGCTTCCATTGGGTCCTACTGATATCTTAAGTTTCTATTTTGTTTTTGTTTTTTTTATCATCAGGCATAATGTGAGCTACCTTTGAGGTCCTAGAAATTTTCACACACTTCCAGTAGGGGGAGCTCCAGGTCATACACAAATTATAGGAAAAAGTGAGGGAAGCAACCACACACATACACAAAAAAATCTGATAAAAGTGACTTTTCAGTACAGTTGAGATTTTTGGAAAAGAATGCTATTTGGAGCATGCTAAATGCATTGAGAAGCAAATTGAATTGAGGACCGTGGTTGTAGTCCCCACTTGTCAAGGTGCCCCCAAATGACTGGTGTGTAAGCTGGTTGACGACCACAAATATAACACAATCAAGTGCACATACCAGTGTTTAACTAACCACATCTATTGAACTTTCTTGTCCATTGGGAAGCTGAAGAATGAACACCTGTTTTAGTTTTGGGTTGGTTTACACAAATAATTACAACACACAGAACCATTTCATCCACAGGCTATCCATATTTATGCATTTACTATTTACCTTCTTGTTTTCATTCCTGTTTGGATTAGGTCACATCACTTTTTGAAGTAATCAAAAATGCTGAAGAGACCCTAGTCATTTCTTTGATGTTTTAAAATTAATTTAAAACTAGTGTTATTTTCTTTTTTATGTCAGACTTTGAAGACAAGCACCTTTTATAACTTTCTATGAATTTATGTTAGCTCCAAAGCACTTTTCGTTTCCCCTTCAAGTATGTCACTTTTGTATTCACCTGGACATCAAGAAAAACTTTGGTCTCATTTTAAACAGAAACCTCTCTCTGTATTGTGCAGAAACTGAGGAGCAAGGTTTATGTTGAGCGAATATGAGGCACTCAAGTGGTCTTCATTTCTATGGCAACCAGAGGATGATTTACAGTTTTTTTATTCTTTGTAATTGAACATGCTGCACTTACATCTCCACTCTTTGAGAGACATGGTCAGAGACTAAAAAAACAAAAGGGAAATCATTTTCAATGTTGCCTTTTTAACTACCAACACTAAAACACTAAGATTTATGAATGTTGATGTGCTGAAAGAAATAATAACCCCTTAATTTTCCTTATGTTTATCTAAGTTTTTACAGGGACCTTTTGTTTGACAATAATGTTATTTACTTTCCAGAAGTGATCACCATTTGTGAATGTTTTGTTTACAAGTTCCCTGATTACAGTTGATAATAGAAGTGGTTTGAAGTATTTAATTCGATTATATTTTTTCTAAAATTTTTATTTCAGACAGAATGAGTTTGTAATTATGTGTCAAGCAGTCACTGGCTGCTTCAGATGAACACAACTCTGCTTTGATTTGAACAGTTTATGGGATTGCAGCCATGACATTCCACTTCCAGCAATACATTGGTGAAGCAACAGCAGCTCTTCCTATGACCGAGGCATTATTGGTCAGGTCTTTTACTCTGGACAGAAGCTCATTAATTTTTCTGACTCTGTCACTGTCAGACACCTCTACTATGCCACCTTTTATTTCCACCATTGGAGCTTGTACTGAAGCTAACTCCGAAGGGTATGCAGGGTCTTCTTGGGTTGGTGAACTGGAAGAATTTTTTGTTCTCTTGATTTACAAGGCTGGTTTTCTCATCTTCCATTTCAGGCACACTGGCTGAAGGGGAGGAAGTTACTGGTACCATGAGCTGGTGGGAACTTCCTATTCCAGCTGCTTAAACGTGTAATAAAAAGGATGTTGAGAGAACAAGCCTATGTTAAGCCTTTTCTTGGTAGGTCTTTTTACTTTTAAACCTTTTTTTTCCAGTTTTCTCCCAGTCCATTTGTTTCCTAGCAGCTTCTCCTTTTCAATAGAGCAGCATTAATTTTGGATCTGGTCTTGAAGGGGTCCGGACCTCATCAGGAGGTAGTAAATCTCTAATCTGCCAGTCTTATGATTCAAGCGTCTTTTTCTCAAGTTTCTCACTGTCTTTTGGATCTATTACTACCAGCTGCTGCTGAAAGGCTTTCTCACTACTTTGTTCTGCTGATCCCTCTGGGTATTCAAGGGGTTGTTTGTCTGCCATCATGCACATTAAAAAACTGTTCTATTAAACCAAAAGGTCACTTTTGCAAATCCCAAGCCCAGATAAAGGATGAGGGTTGTAACTCTGATATTTTAAAAAATGCAAGAATCAACAGAAGAAACTTTATTTGTAGTTCTAAACATATTTAGGATGTTTTTTTTATTGCCTTTTTGTTTGTCCAGAAAATGCATTGTTTTGGTAATTAGTGTTGCTTTTTGTACTTAATTATGTGCAAAATGTCACTGGATTCCCAATGAAACTGTAAAGCAGTTTCTATGCCGTGTTTTAATTTTCAGATGCATTCTGTAGTGGTGTATGTCAGTTGATTGATCCTTATGCCTAGTATGTAAACAGTACATGTGAAAATATTCGTGAGGCACGACCCTGATAATGATGATTCCACAGCAGCCCGTAGAAGACATTCTGCTCAGTTCAGGTCAGGGTCACAGCAGCATCAGTCACACCAATTCCCGCAGCAGTTAGAGCACAGACACACACTCCACTTCATTCCACACTGCAAACAAAGGTAATATGAGTAAGTGTAGAACAAATTTATAGTGAAACAGTCAAAATACTTTTTTTTTCTTTAATCCCTGCAAAGAGTAATATCAAGTTGCTGAACTGAACTTTGAGCACTCAGACACAAATGCTCCCTTCCATCCAATAATTTGAGCCAGTTACAGGCATTCAGCTGGTTTGGGGGAAGATTTCAGACACCCTAGCCTAAGGTGCTGTTAAGGACACAAGACCGTAGACAGAGCAGAGTTCCCTGATGACCAGCTGTGATAGAAGGTCCATATCAAGCTACTGTGAAGGTTCCTCACCCATCCTAAGGAGCTCCACCCAGGACATGCTATGGACAACCTTCAGCACTAACAGACCCCACAGGGACTGCAATAAACAGTGGAAAGTAGGGGGGAGGACCTAGTTTATTTTAAAAAAAATGAAGATAAAAAGAAACAAAAAGCTGATGTGGCAGCAAACAACTAAATACTAAAAAACACTAACAAACTAAAAACTCTAAAAACAGACCTGGGGCAAGACGAGACAAAACGGAGACCAAACAGAGCAGAGGGTGATGAGGCATGGCAATAAGGCAGACAACCAAAAGACAATGAACCAGCAGAGTGTGGAAGAGATGAATGGGTTTTTAAACAGATGAGGTGATTGGAAAGTGGGCACAGGTGAAGTAATAAACCAGACTTGGGGCAGGTGTGGCTGGGCATGGCAGGAAGACCAAAGAGTGACTGGGGAGGAGTGAATAGTGACAACACACAAGGACATGAAGAACAAAAACCAAATCCAGACAAAGACACCAGAACAGAAAACATGAAGACACTAAAAGCAACAAACTTATAACACCAAAAGAAAAAAAAAAAAAAAAAAAAAAACCCACACAGTCGTTCAGCCTGTTCTGTACCTCTGATGACCTCATTCCTAATCCTATCCTATCAGCTCTGCCACTTCCAGTTCTGTTTTCTGTCTTTTTGCCAGTGCCGCTGTCTCCAAACCATACAACTGTCTGGTTCAGTGCTGACAGAGGCGAACCCAGAAAGCAGACTCTTACTTAAACTAAAGGAAATACTGATTTATTAAAACAAAAACCAAAGCTGACGAGGCAGCGAAACAAAACAAACTAAATCCAGTTACACGGATGGAACTCGGTAATGGACAGAATAAAACTCTGAGGACACAAACCAAGGACACGGAACGAGGACAAACAAACAATGATCCGACGGAGTAGTCGAGGAAATGACCGGGTTTTAAACACAGAGGATAATGAGGTAAGTGGGTACAGGTGAATGATCATAATTGCAGGTGGAGATGGGCGTGGCAGGTAAACAGAGAACAAACACAAACACAAGAGACAAAGACAGAAAGTACAAGAACCAAACTAAAAAGATAACTGAATAAAATAAACAATAAACTCCAACTGAAACATGAAGACAAACTGAAAATCAAAACCCAAATCCTGACAACAACATAGCTGGTCTTACCACTGTTTTGTAAACCTTTCCTTTGACCTTGGACCTTTGACCAGAAGGCACGGCTGTTTCTTTGTTTGAGCAGCTTGCCTCTTTGCTGGGAGTTTTTGATAGATTTAATAGCTTTGATTTGCTGACTTTTGTGCACTTTGAATGTGTTACTAGAATTTGTTTGTAGCTAGATTGTTTTGAAGTGACCTGTGTTCATTTATTTATTTATTTATTTTGTACTGGTACTGGCTTGTTTTTTTTTTTAATTTAGCGATTTGGTTTATAAGACTCCGGTTGAATTTTGATTATTGTTAATTTTCACTTTTGATTTAAAAAAAAAATTAACAACAAACACTTAACTGCTTAAACATTTAACATCTGGGTTTTAATGTTACTTCTTCCTTCCTCCTGGCTGAGCTGGGTCGTAACAAACAGGAAAAAACCTCTAGCAGAACCATGCTCAGAACAAAGTGATGAATGGATGTTTTGTATTTACTATCTTTTTCAAACTGAAATGTTTTTTTTTCAGTGTCAAGGTAAAAAAAAAAAATAATTAGCATTGCTGCTTTAGTTTTAACATATGAGTCAAAGTTCCAGTGGGTGACATGCTTTACCGTTACATCTGCATGCAAAACATTCAGCCTGGTGAACGCTGCTCAACTTCCATTTCTGTTATTTCCCTCAAACTCCAATCGATGTGAAAGTATGAATGAAAAATTTCTATGAGCATTTAGCACCTCTGGACCTGAGCAGATGCTTCACTAAACACATCGATGCGAGCTGGTCTTTTCTTCATTATTATTAAATGTCACTGTTGTCTTTGTGTTTCTCTAAAGGCAAGCCTGTACCCTGAAAATGTCAGAGCCAATGCATTGTGTTTTTTTCTTCCAACTCATACACTGATACTTTTAAATTTCATACAGGATAGCGTATGAGACTTTTTTAATTGGCAGCCTACGAAAGGTGAAAGCCAATGATTATGTTTTTGCTCATGTTTACATGTCTTTCAGTTGGCAAAATATCTCATAAACCACTGCTGAAATTTTAATGAAAGTTGCAGAAAATAAGCACTGGATGTACATCTACAAATTTAAACCATTCAAGATGGCCAACGCAGCCTACTGATGCTAAAAATAAAATTGTTATGACTCAGGCCAAGTTTACATGTGAATGTTTTCACATTCGTTGTTTGTTTTAAAAAAGATATAGATCTTTGGATATTGATTATGTCAGGTCTATAACTGGCAAAGTGATTTTTGTATTGCAACAACATGCAAATGCACGCAGACACTTAAGTCTTAAGCAAGAGAACAGTTGCATCCAAAATGGCAGTTACACAAACATTTATTTTGGACTGATAACGAGGTTAGGTTACTGCTACACTTTACTTTAAATTATAAGTCTAAAAAAAAAAAATCCCCCATTGTTACTGTTGTGTTTGTACTCGCACATGTGCAGAATAACTATTGACTGACCAACTGTAGTGAGCAGGGAAATTGTAGTTTCCTGTGAAATGATGCCAGGAGTTTTTTAAAAAGTTCCACTCGAAACCTGGATTCAAAAGGTTTTGGTCTCAGAGAATTTGATCATTGTTTATTGTGTAGTCAAACAGCCAAAATGCAACAGAACTGTTCTGATTTAACCTAAAACAGTGCCATGTAAACTGGGCCTTTGTCAATTTTACAAATAATGACCTGAGAATTGGTGCAGTAGTAGCTGGGACTAATTCTCAACACATATTCTGAGAGCAGATGTTGCACAAGAACTTTGTTTAAAAGTTGTCCATTAACTATTTGGACTCAGCCTTGTCTGTCTGTTTGCAAAATATCTCATGAACTACTGGACAAATTTTAATAAAACTTTCAGGAAAGTATCTTTTGAATGTGCCTCTACTGCTGATTAATTTAGGATCCAACATAATTGAAGATTGCTAGTACTGCCTATTCACCTTAAAAAACACAAAAATGGCTACAATTCAGTTCGTTTTACAGATATTGTGCTTAAGATTGGTGTGGTAGTAGCTGAGTCATTTACAACACATACTTCAAGTGCTACTCATTGCCTGAAATATTTCCTTAAAACTTGAGCATAAACATTTGGAGTCAACCCTGTTTGTCTGTTAGCAAAATATCTCACAAACCTCTGGATGGATTTTAATTAAACTTTTAGAGTCAGTTCACTTTCAAAATGGCCACCAAAGCAAACGCTAATCAGCCATTCATAATGTTTTTCCTCTGAGCTGACAGAAAATTGTATAAACAGCAACTTGCAGCTGTTAAACCATGTGGATGTGTTCTTAAAATAACCATGCTGTTTTAATCAGATAGAAGTCTCTTTTGTTTGGTTTCTCTGCAAATATTCACCAGTCTTCCCCTAGTCAACGAAGCATGTGTTTACACTGCACAGCAATCTCACTAAAGACCATGTTGTGCCTCACTTAATAGAACCTCTGCAGGGAAAATGTGTGGAACAATTAAATCAGAAGCATGTGAGCTCAAGCACAGATGATTGCACCACCTGAAGGTTACAGACTGATTGATTATTTCTGTGCAACAAGAGCAGCTGGTAGTGAGTTCAAGGTGCACACAGTCGTTTTCCTCCATGGCAAAACACGACCCTCACTTTACAATCTGGCAGCTTTCAAAATGCCAACAGGCCAAGTTAATACCTCAGGAAGAGCAGGGCCAACTAATCTAAACTTTCTTAATATTGTTGTTAAAACGACTACAGGTGGAGGAAAAGACTTTCATTTGTGTTCAAGGCCAAACACTGTTAGTTTAGTCTGACAATGATTTATGAATCCATGTTTTATACTTTTCTGCAGTAAATGGCACTCATAGATGTTTTTTATATTGTTAAGGTCCTTCAAATCTGTTTTTCTAAATCTGTTTCTATTTACATAAACATCCATACAGTTGGTTTTAGTATTACATGCTGCCATGAAAGCCAGGCAATTGTGTAATTGCTTGTGTGTGTATGTGTGTGTTGCTAAGAGGGTCATGGGAGTCGAACTCTCCAGTCTACATGAGTAGAAGTGGATCTGGTTAAAGCTTATGTAACAAATGGGCAGTTCTGTTGGGTTTGGTGGCGAATAAGACAAACCCAATGTGCAGACTCATGATGATTAATGCAAATTTCAAGTATGGATTTTGTTAGTGGCTGATTTGGCATAAACTGGTATATGAATGGCACAAAATTGATAATCAGTGTCAGAATTGTACCAATGACTAAGATGATTTTGAAACATCCATCTTGAATGCTTGCTTATTATTGGTCCACTTTTGACACATCTTAGCATAGGGGAGGAGCGTTAGTGAATGTTTTTCTTACATAGGCGGACAACAGAAAATATGACAGCGGAGCGCAGAAAAGAAGGAAGAGAAAAGAAAAAAAATATTGGACAAAGAGGCGATACACAAAATGCCTAAACTGACAGGCTTTTTTAAACCTGTTAGCGAAGATGGAGCAGAACCATCATTAGCCCCCACTCCTCAAACTGTTAGCTTTGTTAACACCAGCGGCTTTGCTATCACCGGCGGCTTTGCTAACACCGGCGGCACTACGATCCCGCCAAAAACTTTCACCGTGGCTGAATCAGTGGCTGGACTGGCGTCTGTGGAGTCAGAGTCGGTGGAAGCGGGATCTTCTTCTGCAGATGGAACGACGACTGTGGATCCGTACAGTACCGATCCTGCGCATTGGGGGGGAAATTGACGTGTCCGGGCTTACTGGGCTGAGTGAGGAGCGGGGTGCTGTCAAAATATGAATGTTAGCTTCCAAGCCTCGGAACGTGTGTACAAGCATCAAAAGCGTCTCTTCTCCAAATCTCACTTTAAACGTAAGATGTCAAATGGTGAGTACATCCAAAGACAGTGGCTGCTTTACTCTCCTTCTGCCGGAGCTGCGTTTTGATTTGCATGCCGCATTTTCAGTAATGCTATCACTTTTTTAGTGCCAACATGAGTCTGCGTTCTGGGTTCGCCTCCATTGTCTCCACCATTTGTGACAGAATGAACCAGCCAGTCCAGAACCCAGCGGACTCCTATTTTCTTTTTCTTTTTCTGACCTCACTGAAGAGGATCATTTCTGGGAGAGTACTGCGATGTGGAGCTGGAGGCCACCTCCCTTCTGTCCAGGGAGGTGCTGCTGTGCCTTCTGCGCCTCCTGTGGATGCTGCGCCCCCTGAACTTTCGGTCTCCCGGCAGCGGGGACGCCGTAGGAGGACGATCTGTGTTGACTGCGAGGTTCTTCCGTCGGCCATGTTGGTGGAGGAGGAGAGGTTGTCTCCATTCAGGGGAACTTGCCTGGGACTAAAACCACCAACTTCTAGTAGGAAGGGCCCCAGATGGATCCCGCTGCCTCCAGCGTCTCCATCGCTGCCGGTTGTGCTCTCAAGATCTCCGGTAGCCGCAGCTCCTGGCGGATGTCAACACGGGAGGGAAAGTCTGCCAGCGGAACCATCCGCATCTCCTGTGCTGCTCCCAGTTCCGCTGCCAACTCCGTCTCTCCGGTGGATCGACCGGACGCCACCTCCATCTCTCCGGTGGATCAGCCGGACACCACCACGCCCCACTCATTCATGTCAGTTTTCACGTCTCCCCCTCCCGGTTCGCAGTTTTCATCTGTCAAGCTCATGGACATCTCCACCCAGATCAATAGATTGATTTCATTTACTGCAATGAACACTAACCTGAAACACAACCTAGCCACATGTCAACTCATTGAACAAATGTCCCACCCAGATCTCCTCAGTCTGGCACACTACGACATCTTCTCTGCTATAACTCAGTTAAAAGGAAATTTAACCAACACATCCACTGATCTGCAGCCACCTTCACCCTCAGTTTACCGGTCACTCAAGCCATCCCGTTCACCCCGTCACCCAAGCCAGCCAGATCTCACAAGTCACCCTTCAGTCCCGCCTCCAGAGCCGCCTGCAGTGCCTTCAGTCCCGTCTCCAGAGCCGCCTGCAGCACCCTCTGTCTCGTCTCTAGAGCCGCCTGCAGCGCCCTCTGTCTCGTCTCTAGAGCCGCCTGCAGC
>NC_051451.1:4333007-4337698 GCF_001649575.2 Kryptolebias marmoratus | reverse complement strand
CGCCCTCTGTCTCGTCTCTAGATCTGCTTGTAGTGCCCTCTGTCTCGTCTCTAGAGCCGCCTGCAGCGCCCTCCGTCTCGTCTCTAGAGCCGCCTGCAGCACCCTCTGTCTTGTCTCTAGATCTGCCTGCAGCGCCCTCTGTCTCGTCTCTAGAGCCACCTGTAGTGCCCTCTGTCTCGTCTCTAGAGCCGCCTGCAGCGCCCTCTGTCTCGTCTCTAGATCTGCTTGTAGTGCCCTCCGTCTTGTCTCTAGAGCCGCCTCTTGTGCCAATCTTAGTCCCTGAGTCTGCTGAGTCTGCCTCGGGGAGTGGTGCCACTCCTCCTGTTGTCTCGGTGGGGGTCGGCGGCGACGCCCCACCTCCAGTCCGTGCCTCGGTGGGGGTCGGCGGCGACGCCCCACTGCCAGTCAGTGTCCCGGTGTGGGTCTGTGGCAACGTCTCTGCCTCTCTGGTGGGTCAACCCAACGCTGCCACCTCTGCTTCCCCTCCTGGGTTTTGCCAAGGATCCGAGTGGATGCCTTGCTCCGCTCCGCATAGCCGAGGGTCCGGGTGCTTTTTTCACTGTGGCCTAAAAATGGAAGCTTCAATTTAGCTCTTTGTGAACAAATGTAAACTAGAATTTTGGATTACAACAGCAAAAGGGAAAGGGAAAGGGACAAGAGAACACAGACTATTTTCACATAATTATTCTTTATACTCAATTAGAGAATTATATAAACTTTACCCTAATGGCCGTTTTAAACTGTGGAACTATTTCATTATTTTTTTAATTAAAAGGCTAACTCTAAAGTTTATTCTTACCTCAGTAAATCTATATACTGGTGTACCTATAATCAATTATTTAACATGGTTTAAATACTTTTCTAAGAGGGGTGAAGGAAAATGTGATTACATTGCTAAAAAGAGATGTTTTTTTAATTATGAAAGCTGTTGAAAAAAAAAAACACTGTCATGTTCGGTGGAGATGACGGAGACGAACCCAATGCGCAGACTCATTGTAAAAAATAAACTAGTTTTAATAAAGTAAAAATGAACAGAACAAAACAAAAAGCTGACGAGGCAGCAAACAAATAAAGAACAAACTAAAACGAGAACAGAAATACTAACAGGAACAGGACCGGGAACAGGCAGGATGGAAACAAACAACCAGTAACGACGACAAACAACAAACAATGGACCAGCGAGGTATGGAAAGAGTGACCGGGTTTTTAACACTGAGGATAATGAGGTGAGTGGGAACAGGTGGAATGATTACGGAGACAGGACAGGTGTAGATGGGCGTGGCTGACAGGCAGGTGAGTAACTGGGGAAGAGTGAAACGAAACCATGAACATGAGACAAAAACAAAAAGCACATACAACCAAATAACAGAATAGAAAACAAAACAAAACAAAAACAAACAAAAGAACTAAAATAAAAATAAAACAAACAAAACCCAGAAAAAAGCAAAATCACCACAAACACAAGTATTGATCATTAGTGTGTGAGGTTACTCAAAGATGAAAATCGTTTAAAGTACTCAAAATTCTGGCTTGGATAAGAAACTGAAAATAATACTTCTAAGTTCCAAACATCCTGTCCAAGAAATTCTTTTGGTTCAGATGAGATTAATAATTACTATTTCAACTAAGATTGCATTCACATTATTGAGATCCTGTTCCTTTTTATTTCCTTGTATCTAATTACTTCCATACATGTTTTGGCATCTGACTCATCCTGCAAATTTCAAGTTATTTCAGCCATTCAGGTATCAAAACATTCAGCTCGTTTAGGAGATGGGTGTACTTTTGGTCTTGATAACTTTTAAGGATTAGTCAGGTTTTTCAGCAATTTTTCTCATTGAAACACATTGGAATTCCAGAAAAACTGTCAATTTTTTACTGCTGTTTAAAAGCTAACGATTTCAGCATACTTCCACCTAGAAACGCCATTATTCACACTGCATTTTCGCAGGAAATGCAATTTTTTTTCTAGTTTAAAACAGAATTTGGAAATGCGTTGAAACTACCATCACTTGAAGAAAATCATAAAAAATTCTTGATGAAAAATTTTGAAAGACAAGCTAAAGAAGCATTTGGGTTCTAAAAACAACTCCCAAATCAGGCCTTTGAGCTTGTGTCACCAAGTTTAAAACAAAGAAAGAAGTTTGTGTTAGATGCTACAGAAGAAAGGTTTGCGAACTCTTTCAAAAATATTTGCTGCAGACAGTGTAGGAGAATTGTTGCCTGCAGGAGAAAGGGAGTAAACGCAGGTGGGATGATAAGCAAGAATAATTAGATTCTTTCAACTACAGTAAACATGTAACCATAAATTTTGTATGGTATCATAGCTCGAGTTACACTTATGACCTTCAAAGCTTTGTAATTTCTACAATATTTCATAACTAAGCACTTATAATTTCCCACAAAAACTGCTACAGGAAAAACCTTTGAATTGGATATTAACTAAAAGGGGGGGGGTTCAGGTGTGGCTCGTATCCTAGATGTGGAGGCTGGGGTGGACAGGCAGAAAAGGGGGCAGACCTCTGCTACCAGGTTGGGCCAGACATTGCCCACCGAATGGAGTACACGCAACACCTCATTTCCCGAACAGAGGTGGACATCAGCTTGAAGGAGCATGGCAATGTATCCATGTGCAGCAACGCCACCTAGAGGCCAAATCCCACAGCCAGTTGGGACCTGGGACTGGAACTAAGAGCAGAACCAGCAGTAACAAACCCCGCAGAGCAGACCATCTACACAGGGACTGGCAGACCTGTTGTTACATCTTGATGTCCTGAACGGAACACTGTCATTTCTCATGGACACTAGAGCAACATACACATCTATTAATGCTACTTGGGCAGAAGACACACCCTGCCCAATAAATCTGTTGACGTCGTGGGTCTCTCCGGGGGTGAATCTGGAGCTGCCTCTGGAAAAAGAGCTACCAGTGTGTTTGAAAACACAGCAGTTGTGACATTCCACTCACTCCGATCGCGTTCCAGTGAACCTTTGTAGCTGTGACCTTCTCATGAAACAGGGAGCCTCCCTTTTGTGCACACCCCCTGATGGACGCAGCTGCCTTGCTCCACAGCTACAGAACAGCCAAAGCAAATGAGGGGGGTGGGTCTTGTCTCTGTTCCATGCTTAAGAACCTTGGTTCTCATACCTCAAATTGACGTCCCACCCCCAGATGTGCCTCATGGCACGCCTTTAAATGACAAAAATGAGGATTTGGTGTACAGACAACACTTTAGGGACACCTCAGAGTGGCACAGACGGGAACTTATATGCACATGTATCATTGTGGGAGCTTAAGGTACAGCAGCCTTAGCACAATTGACAAACAGAACAACAATTATAGTAAAAAATGTCTGAGTCCCCCATGTTTCTTTGACTATTCGTCCTGGTCATCAAGCAAAAGAATGAGGCCCAATGATGAAAGCTGTTGTTGAGGTTACTGATTGGGCATGGATTCAAATCCCACAGGTACAATACTTGCTCTCATTAAAATTTTACAAAAATTATAAAACAAACCACTGATCAGATGATGTTTGAACATATTAATACACCTGACTGCTCAGTGCTGTTTTGTATTTTTTTTGGATGTTTACAAATGCGATTCTGTTTCAGAAAAAAAAAAAAAGAAAAAGGGGGAGGGAATAGCAGGAAGTGTACGCTTTGACCCTGTAGAAAAACATCAACATGAATGTACTCGGCCCGGGCGCCATCCTCGGCGGAGCCAGAGTTCAGGAGGGCGGCCCGGGCGCCGTCCTCGGCGGAGCAAGAGTTCAGGAGGGCGCAACAGGCGAGAGCCGGGCTGACGTGGACCAAGCAGGCGAGAGCCGGGCTGACGTGGACCAAGCAGGTGAGAGCCGGGCTGCCGTGGACCAAACAGGCGAGAGCCGGGCTGACAGGGCGCAGCACGAACCTCTCGACGTGACTGAGCCGAGCGCCGACCCTCGGTGGAGCAGCGCTGAGGCGACCGCATCCTCGACGACCCCCTCGGAGACTAGGCGAGGCGTCGGTCCGGACCCTCGGTGGAGCGGAGCGAAGCCTCCCCCTGGACCCTCGGTGGAGCGGAGCGTAGCGAAGCCTCCCCCTGGAGCCTCGGTGGAGCGGAGCGGAGTGAGGCGTCCATCCGGACCCTCGGCGGAGAAGAACGGAGCGAGGCGTCCCCCTGGACCCTCGGCGGAGCAGAACGGAGCGAGGCGTCCATCCGGATCCTCGGCGGAGAAGAACGGAGTGAGGAGTCCCCCTGGACCCTCGGCGGAGCAGAACACAGGCACGGCCGACCCCCACGGAGACACGGGATGGCGAGGCGTCGTCGTCACTGCCGACCCCCACGGAGACACGGGATGGCGAGGCGTCGTCGTCACTGCCGACCCCCACGGAGACACCGGATGGTGGAGCGTCGTCCCTGCCGACCCCCACGGAGACACCGGATGGTGGAGCGTCGTCGACCCCCTCAGGAACGCTGACCAGCAGAGAAGCGTCGCCGACCCCCTCAGGAACGCTGACCAGCAGAGAAGCGTCGCCGACCCCCTCAGGAACGCTGACCAGCAGAGAAGGCGCAGAGAGGTCCCTGGGCTCGGCAGAGGGCGCAGAGAGGTCCCCGGGCTCGGCAGAGGGCACAGAGAGGTCCCCGGGCTCGGCAGAGGGCACAGGGAGCTCAGAGGGCTCAGCAGAGGGCGCAGGGAGCTCAGAGGGCT
>NC_051451.1:4331934-4332789 GCF_001649575.2 Kryptolebias marmoratus | reverse complement strand
GAGACGGGATTGAAGGGTGACATGGTGAATGGGAAGGAGTAGGTGACTGAGGGGAACCTTGACTGAAATTGATTAACTGTCTCTTAAAGTGAGTGGCTACTGAAAAGATGTCCGAATAATGTGGCAGACTGAGAAGACCTGGGTGGGATAGGAGGATATTTTCAATGAGGGAGAAAGTGACAAGGTTATGCTTGGGGTCTGTGTTTCTAGATGTAGATGAGAGTAACCGATTTATCTGCGTTGAAATGCTCATGAGCTCAGGGGGTGAAAACGTGGAGTTCACTATCTGGGTGGAAAATGAATGAAAGTCCAAAACCAATTCAGAACCTGATGGAGACTGTGAACCGGGAGCAGGAGATGGAGATGTGGCAACAAGGGGCGTGCTGACGTCTGGCCGATCCACCGAGGAGGCAGAGGTGACGTCCGGCCGATCCACCGTAGAAGCCGTGGTGGCGGCGGTCCGACCCACCGGGGAAGCTGTGGTGGCGGTGGTCCGACCCACCGGAGAAGCTGTGGTGGCGGCGGTCCGACCCACCGGAGAAGCTGTGGTGGCGGCGGTCCGTCCCACCGGGGAAGTCGTGGTGGCGGCGGTCCGTCCCACCGGGGAAGTCGTGGTGGCGGCGGTCCGTCCCACCGGAGAAGCCGTGGTGGTGGGCACCGCTGGCTGCCTCTTCCTCCTCCGACGGTTCCCAGATGCTGGAGAGATGAGTGCCGGAGGACAGGGCCCATCCAAAAAGGTGAGCGGGTGCTCCTCCCGCAGCTCCGCCAAGATGAGCTCTTTTTCCTCGGTCGTGAGAAAACTGCCAACGTCTGAGTCTGCAGGGTTTGGTTTTGGTTGGATCATTCTGTCAGGAA
>NC_051451.1:4329442-4331814 GCF_001649575.2 Kryptolebias marmoratus | reverse complement strand
AGTGGGAGAAATGACCGGGTATTTGAGTGCTGAGGGTAATCAGGTAAGTGGAGACAGGTGACATGATTAATATTGTTCACAGGTGGAGATGGGAGTGACAGGTAACCAGATGACTAAGCTGAGGAAATGAAAATGAAAACAAACACAGACAAATGAGACAAGAGCATAAGGAAACACGAACCAAACTACAAGATAACAGAAAATAATAAACACCAACTGAAACATAAAGCAACTAACTGAAAACCAAAAACCCAAATCCTGACAATAAGTCGAATTATCCAACAATAGAAACTCTAAAGTCATGTTGGGAAAAAGAAAAGAAGGTGATAACGAGTTTTGGGTGGGTAATTAATAAAAAAGTAGACCTGCAAGTAAATAATCTAAAAATTAGTCCAATAGTACCTTTAACAGCAATACCTCCTTGGATATTACCAGAAGCAAAAGTAGATTTAACTCTAATTCAAATAATTCAAATACAGTACAGATATGTATAAACAACTATTATAGGAATAGTGTTTAATGTGCCAGAATTTCAGATAAAACAAGGAAAACAAATTACAAATGGGTTGTCAATGTGCACAGGAGACTTATTAGCATTATTTGTAGCTATACAGTGGATAGAAAAGATAAGACCTTTGAAAGCAATAATTTGTTCAGATTCTAGTTCAGCATTAATCAGTTAAAAAAAGTCATTCAGATAGTAGACCAGACATTTTATTAGAAATACAACAAACATTATTTAGGATCGCATGTTCTCCCTGTGTGCAAGTGGGTTTACTCTGGGTACTCCAGTTTTCTCCCACAGACCAAACACATGCATGTTAGGTTAAGCAACTCTTAAATTGTCCCTAGGTGTGAGTGAGAGAGTGAATGGTTGTTTGTCTCGATGTGGCCCTGTGATGGACTTGCAGGGTTTCCCCCAGCATCTTATAAGCCTGGCAGGCCGCTAGGCTTTGCTGACCTGGCCGCCAGGCTTAGCGCCGCTTGTTTATAATAAATACGTCATTTTTTATACTCGTTTTTTTTTTTCCAACCTCTCCCCCAAAACCGCCACATTTATCTACCTCACCCCGCGAGGGTGCGCGCGCCAACAGTGACACAATCGCGCAGTGTCCCGGCCCTTGCGCGAAGGACCTGTGTGGTGTCACGTCGTGCACCTTTTATAACTTGGTGTGGACCGTGCGCGCCGCGCTCCATTCAACCATCTGCTCTCTTTTTACCGTATTTCCGTAGCGTACAGCCCCCCGTCTTTTTGGAGAATACTGCACCGACGTAAGCGCCAAGTATAAACGCCTCCACCGTGCGCTCAGGCCCGCGCGCTGTTCGCGGAGCCCTGCGTGACTGACCTGAGGCCGAGCCTCCTTCAGCTACCTGGAGTTAGAAGGTTGTCAGAGCCACAGTAATAAACATGGAACAATCGGGTTTGACCAAAGATGGTTAGTTGAGCTGAAATTCAGTGGATGGCTTTGCAAGACTGAATACGGTACCGTCCACAGTTGTCATCCGACCAGACCTTGTAGGTGTTAATCCTCCGCATGAGAGGATCAGCATCATAAGTCTCGAACTTGTACCACTCCCAGACGTGCTTGTTTGAAGTAATAAAAATCTGCTTCGCAGAAAATTGTGCAAACGCACCCTTAATTGGCACCCGATGAGGATAGCGGTCGCAGATCCGAAGCATCTCGTCATATTTCAGCCAGCCATAAAAGTCATTGATGATGACGTCTTCCTGTCCCACGTAGCCGTCCCACCATTGACCCCGAGATTTGTAATAAGCTGATCCAGAGTTTCCGAGTGCCTTACTTGTGGTTGGCATTTCGTTGAGGTGTTTTGTCTTTTTAGTCGCTTTCGGCATATTGGATAGTGGAGTGCTGATGTGTGCCGTGCCAAAAACGAAGAACTGGAGGTGGTAATCGTTAATCCCGGCACTCTCCTAAACGTCGGGGACGAGATTTGTCTCGCTTGCGACATAGGCAATCAGAGGTGCCCGGAATGTCACGTAAATCTTGGATACTATCTTGTAAGATAGTATTTCATTATCATCTTGTGCCTTTCCAAGCATGAACTTAATGCCCAGATGAGGCACTTCATCGTAGGCAGTGTTTATCCATGGGTTTCGTCTGCCGATGCCTATTCCAGCTCCATGCAGATTAGCCGAATTAGGATCCGTCACCAATCAGGTTGTAACCCTGGGTCTGATGCATCTCATTTCAGATATCATTGATTACATTGCCCCCATTAAAGTGAAAGTTGTGACTGGTAGGAAGAAATCTCCATGGAGAAATGCACAAACAGTTCAATCTGCAAGACAACTCTGCCGTAGGGCTGAACGAAAATGGCGTAAGGCTCAACTGCACGTTTATTATGACATC
>NC_051451.1:4326102-4327692 GCF_001649575.2 Kryptolebias marmoratus | reverse complement strand
GGTTAGAGTGCGGGTTTTTGATGTTTGTCTCTTTCTTACTGTTTATTCATTGTCACATGCTGTTTTTATTTTGTTTTTTAATTATGTAAAGCACCTTGAAATGCCTTGCTGCTGAAATGTGCTATACAAATAAAATTTGATTGATTTGATTGATCTGGAGTGGGTTCTGTCACTCCTCCACATCCGGTAGGTTTGCCTGTTTAGGTATTGGGCCACGCTGGTGGTCTTCGTCAAATCATCATAGTCGATCACTGAGAAGTTGAATTTCACCATCTCATTTTGCGATCTGTTGTAGGATGGTGTTTTACATTGAATAATAACACCGACGAAGATTTGGCTAGGCTAAATGCTAACCTAATGGCCGAAACCGTTGACTATGCCATTGTCGGTAAAGAGGTCGGCGAAAATGGTACGCCTCATTTACAAGGATTTGTAAACCTCAAAAGCAAGAAAAGATTAACTGGAATGAAGAATATGATCTCCCCTCGGTGCCACTTCGAGAGAGCCTGCGGTTCCGACTTTGACAACAAAGACTACTGCGAGAAAGGAGGAGATGTTTACCTCGCTATCGGTGAGCCGGATGGATGGCTTTACAAGACTGAATACGGTAAGCATGTTTTGTGCTTAGTGAAAATATTATCCTTGTTTAACAGTTAAATGATGCTATTATATTCAGCATTAGATATGCACAGTATAGTACTGTACATCTGTCTGTTTTTCAGAGTTCTCTGTTGTTATTCATTGGCCTGGAAGTGAGAGGTGTGTTGGTGCTTTGTTTGCACTTTTTCATTTATGTTAATTTATTTTATTTGTAAATGTGACTTAAATTAGGATTTAAATTAGGTGCAATCAATAAGTATTTATTTCAATTGTATTTTTGTATTTCAAAAAGTGCCTTTTTGTAAAACAGGAGTTGTGTAAATATTTAGCACAAATATCTTACAATATCAAATAATAAATACCCATATTTTCAGCTTTCTGTCAACTTAATCATTTTTTTTACTAAATCACAGTCGGCTGGCGATTGCCTCTCTCTTTCAGTATCTCTGACGGCCCTGGAGCTCCATTAATCTCGGCTCATCACCAACTCTTTCAGTATCTCTGACGGCTCTAGTCAGCCTCTTGTTCTATTCGTGCGCGGTGAGCTCCACAGGGATAACGTTCTCCAACCTGGCTAGCTGTAGCTCTTTATCCTTTCCCCGCGTCCGAAGAAAGGTTGGGTTGCCACACCCCACCGCTGAGTCCCAGACTCAATGCTGACTTTTTCTTTTTTTTTAAAAATTTATTTATTTTTTATTTATTTTTTTATTTTTTAAATATCAACAACAACAATAACAGGCTGTCACAATTTTTGAGAGGCGGCCCGACACAGTGCAATCCCACCGTGAGGAACAAAATCCTCTTGTTTATAGCCGGCTCGTGGGATTCCACTGTATCCGGCAGCCCCGTGTCCAATTAAAGTTAAACAAATATTATACTCACTACTCCGATGCACCTGCCCGCATCCTCCACCATTTTGTCGAGGTCAGAAAAACTCACAGAAACCCGGAAAACCTGCTAGACCTCCTCACTCGAGATCGAAAAGATGCA
>NC_051451.1:4321254-4326078 GCF_001649575.2 Kryptolebias marmoratus | reverse complement strand
CGTCTGAGCGAGATCTCTAACACATAGCAGTTTTAACATGCTGCCCCACCCAGAGATGCTACATCACACACCATGCCTCATCTTCGTCTGGACATCCGTCTGGGACCATATATGGAGTTGTTTTCCTGTCTTCTGCAGTTGGGTTTCTTCGGGATGGTTTCAGTTTTCTACTGAGCTGACTCCCCCAGTCTCCGTTATCTTGTAGCCAGTGCAGGCAGTCACACACACCATAAACTCACATGACCTCACCAGGGCATAGTTAAAACCATCAACATGTTAATACATTTGATTTAATTTACACGTACATTAATACATTATTCTATCTGGCAAGAGCGTCTATTTTACACCATCCACTAAACAAAAGAAACAATAAACCCAATACAAAAGAAACTTAAAGAGTAACTTAAACAAAACACAAATCTTGACAAGTTCAATCTTGAAACTAGAAAAAAGTGCTTTCCCTGCAAAAATGCAGTGTGAATGCTATAAGCTGAATGTTTTTGCTTGAAATTGCTGAAATATTTGGCCACAGTGTAGATTGATAAAATAAAAACTCTCAAAACATAAATTAGAAAATCAACTGGAGATAGTTAAACAATCCGTGTATCGTTCGTTCTTTCCATTTTCAATTAACAATCAAAAATCAAATAATGAAAAACGGACTGGTTATTTTGTTTTTTATTATCACACGAAAAACTAAAAAAACACCTGGTTTTTCATATTTCACTTTTAGGCTAGGATCGGAAACACAAAATTGAAAAACGGGCAGCAGGACAGAATTTGATTTTAATATTTATTTGGTCGGGTTTAGGTGACCCGGAAGTGACTTTATGCGGCAGTTCAGGTCATGTAGTGGTTACTATGACAGCGCTAGAACCACTGATAGAGGACTCATTTAAGCGGTTTGATCCTCAAAACAATACGTAAGTCTCCATGGCTGATAGGTCTGACTGGATTATCTGGTCCTGAGTTCTTTTTTTTGACACTTGGATTTCTGTTTTGGGGGGTTTTCGGTTTTTTTTGAGCTATGGTCTTAAACTTTTGATCAGCTGAAAAAATCATGTTTGAGTGTAAATGCAATTTTCAATTAATTCCCCGCTCAAAAGTTTTTGTCTCTTACGCTGATTTCTTCTTTTAACATTGTGAAGCTCTACTTAGAACCTTCTTAAGATCCAATAGTGCAAAATGCAAATTCTTGCAGTTTTTTGACTGGTCTTAAGATTTTGATCAGGAGTGTATATTATAGTTCACTTCACAGCCTTTAAAAAAAACTGCATGTGTGTGTGCATACACAGCACAGCAAAATATAAACAGATTATTGATGTGGTGTATACAGAAGGCTCAGGATTGTGTGTATATGTATGTTAGAAAGTGAAATAAATTTAAATGAACAATCAAACGTGTTTTCTTTATTAAAATATGAAATGTATTGAAATATACATCTATTAATATGCCATATTATATGTCTGTCTTTGTTAAAGAACATAAAACAAAGTATTTTAGCATGATAGCACGTATTTTTAATGTGTGAAAGCATCCTGCATCATAACCACATCTCTGCTGTTTGTAACAAACCAAACTGTGAAAATCGGGTAAAGATTCAGAGAGTTCTGATTATTTTAGTTGGACATACAGCTTCCTCAGGACAAAGAAATGAACTGGGAGGCGCGCCTAAAAATGAAAAATGAAAAACCAGGCATTTTTTCGTTTTTGGTGTTATAATAATAAACAAAATAACCAGTCTGTTTTTCATTATTTGATTTTTGACACTCAATTGAAAATGGAAAGAACGAATGAAACACAGATTTAAAATGCAAGATTGAAATTCATATTTGCACCTGTTTTGTCAAGGCAATGGTGAACAATTTATTGTCCCATGTAAAATTTATATGTACAATGTATTTCAGTCATGCTAGGCTGTCTAAAGGTTTGTTTTTCAAGTCACTTGAAATCACTGTTTTCTGGTCCAGGACTTTTTTGACACCCTTAAATACTTCAAAATACTGTTTGAATGAAGTCAGCTTTCATGGACAAATATTAGAAACATGACAAGTTACAGCAACAGATATTGACAAAGTTGAAGATGTGTTACATTGTTAAAAAATTATGGGAATTATCTGAGTTTCCATGAGGAAAGCATGAGAAAGGATATTTGACTGTGTTATGGTTCTGGCTCTTAAACCATAACAAATGAAAGGGAAGCAACGCATGGGATAACTTAAGAGGGATTTATTTAACAAAAATCATAGCTGGTTGAAAAGGAAAAGGAGGAAAAGGGAAGAGTGGGAGGGAGACAAAAAGAATGAACTTGTGTGGTGCATCTTAAGGTGGATCTGACGTCATCTGGAGACACTGGCCAGCTGCCTCCACTTCCAATCAGCACCAATTAAGGAGTCCAAAACATGGATGTTAGAGACCCGGAGGAAAAGGCCTTGGGCCATAACAACTGTAAAAATGCTATTCATAAAATGTATGAGTAAACTGACATAGAAAAGTGATTTGATCATCTGTCATAACAGCCTGACATATCTCTGACAACTCCAGCAACAACTAAGAAGAGTTGAGCAAGCTGTAAATGATAACCTTGCACTTCCCACAGAATGAGGTAGTGGGTATGAGTTGACCACATGCATGATACATCACATGCAAGGGGTGACCTTAAAGTTGCAGTAGGTAACTTTTATAAAAATATATATTTTTTTACATATTTGTTAAAACTGTCACTATGTCCTGACTGTATAATCTGAGACAGATAATTTTTGATAGAAATCAAACTCTGCATTCTGCAGAAATACACCGCTTCCGGTCAGAAACAACCAATCAGAGCCAGGAGGATGGTGTTATTGCTGTCAATCACCCTTGTGTATGCGCTGCAGGGTTTCCCCAGTGTATTATAATTCTGGCAGTCCAACAGGCTTTACTTGTGCCCCCACCAGGCTAAGCATTGTTTATTTATTATAGGTTTTTTTATGCACCAGTAACAATGATAGCAAAGGCGGGTTAAAGAGTCTCTTTGGTGAAACGGTTGGAAGCACAACAACAACATAGTATGTGAACACAAAGGGAGACTGAGGTCAGGTGTCTTTTTTTTTATTCACTGGAACTCTGTAACCACTGCTTGTCTACACATGAACAACTTCAGAGAATAAAGTGACAAGTCATGGATAAAGGATCAAATCATTTTGTACTTTAAGTAGGATAAAACAACTGAAGTGCAAAAAATGTATATTTATTGTAACTGTATTTTTTATGTTTGCCTTTTTTAAAGACTTCATAATTAGTGTTTAGGTGTTGTTAAGAATGTCTTCCAATAACACTAGTGATATTTTCAAATTTCTTGTCAACTTTAAACATTTTTTAACTTAAACACAGTAGGCCGCTGGATGACTGCCTGAGCACTCCTAACATTTTTTTTTAGTCATGTTATGTCATCATAAAGTGTTTAGTGCAATTTGGTAACACAGCAGATATCATAACCAATTCTATGCTCCACTTACAGTTGCAGTTATCCAATGACAGCAAACATCACAATTTCAAAGGTTGTAACAATAGCAAATTATAGATTGGATGCAACATTTGGTACGCTATATTATTTTTAGGAACCATGCATTCAATCTAAAATGAAAAATATTTAGAACAGAATAGAGCTATATATTAAAGTGATAGAAAGTGTGTGTTTGCATATGTGTGTAGCCTGGCCATTGCCTTCCTGCCCTATTCCGCTCAATTTAAATCTTACTTACAGCACAGCCTGGGCTTTCTCCCCTTCACTTGGATTCCCTCCGGTAGATTTTCCACTGGGCCAATCAGCGAACAGAAGGAGCTGTGTACGATGACGTCAATTTTCTGCGCTGTTGTAGAATTGTAGTTTGCTTGTAATGTATGGAACTTGCCTTATACCTGTTAACAAAGACAGTGAGAGAAGTGTCATATAAATCAATTCATATATACTATCCTGCCAAGCAGTACTTACTAAAATTAAAAAAAAAGTTTTAATGGTGAACTGTTCTGTGTGAGTCTGGACCTGAAATTGTGATGCACCTGTTCTGGAACTGTCACACTAATGCCACCTTCTGGAATGATGTAACACGTTATGTCCAAAGGAAGATTGATTGTGATTTCTGTTTAAGTTGGAAAAATGTACTGTTTGGAATCTATGATATAAATAGCAAAAAACAGACAAAACTATATATTATTAATCTAATAACACACACCACACACACAAATCTAAAGTTACTCATACTATTCCATCATTTCTGGCATTTCAAAAAGAGTCTGAACAGACATTGTAAACATCTCTGATTCCAACAACAAAAAAGCTGTAAAAATAATTAAACTATGCACCGTATTTAATGTATTTGCACGGATGGTCCCCCTGGCTTTTGTTCATTTGTTTAAATGTATGGGTCATTCTCTGAATTCGGTGCACTTTGTGTCTCTTAGGGTTACCTCTAAGATTTTCATATAAAGCAAACCACACAATTTATTTAAAAACAAGAAATGGAATTATCCATGTGTCTTTGCAATATAACACACAAATACCTTTTTAAAATTATGTTTAGAAAAATTTTATGGGTTGCTGAGTCATAGAGGTCAGCCAAATGAGCATGTCCCCACTAACCAACATTATTTTTTCAATGAATATAAAACAAATAAAAATAGCCAGTAACTGCCAGTTATTTCTACTAATATAGACATTTGCTGGTATACTTTAACCTAAACAAAAGAAATAAGAAAAAAATACATGAATTATTTATAAAATAGCATTTTTTAATCATGTCCCCCAGTTTCGTTCAACCCCGTAACAGCATACCAATCCCCCCC
>NC_051451.1:4303650-4305317 GCF_001649575.2 Kryptolebias marmoratus | reverse complement strand
CATGGCAAATGCTCCAGCCTCTCTGACGGTAATGGGGTCAAAGTCACCAGAGTCTTGTATGCTTTCGAAACAGCGGATGAGGTCCTCTCTGTGCTCAAACACAGTATTGATGGCACGGCTGTGAAAGTTCCATCTGACATTGCTGGATGCTGGTAGTCTGTGGGCCACAACTTTATCAAGAAAGCTTGTGCGCTTGGATGATCTGGAAAAAAAGCTGGAAAATCCACTAAGGTTAGAAAAAAAAATTCTAACTTTGGTTATGTGAGAAGTAGCCTGTTGCATTATTAGATTGAGCTGATGAGCATAGCAGTGGATGTAGTGGGCATTTGGGTATACGTCTTGTATCTTCTTCTGAACACCTGCAGTGGCACCTCGCATCACGCTGGCTCCATCATATGTCTGACAGATTAGCTTAGCCTTTTGATCCTCAGGAAGAATAGTTGCAAGACGTTCTTTTAGGGCTGTAGCAATGGAATCAGCTGTAGCCGACTGCAGAGGGATAAACTCAAAAAACCTTTCCTGCACAGTGTTTTTGGCATCGATATAGCGTAGTACAAGCACAAGCTGGCACTGCGTAGCAACATCCACAGTCTCGTCTGCCTGGATTGAAAGAAAATCACTGCTCTGTGCTTCTTTAATTATATGCTCCTTCAGAACAGAAAACATACAGTCCAGTAGCTCATTCTGCACAGTTTTCGAAGTTCCCTTAAACACAGTAGCATTCTCAAGGTGCTCTTTTAGTACTCCATCAAGAGAAGCAACAAAATCAACCAACCCACGAAAGATCCCGGGATTTTCAGAGCTCTTACTTTCGTCATGACCACGCAAGGCCAGCTCAAAGGCTCCACAAAACTTAACACAGTCTATTTTTCTAGAAAGGATGTGCCGATTTTTTGTCACCTCTTCATTGTGCCTTCTAACAGCAATCCTGTAGCCTTCATCTAGCTGTTGAGCAATGCTAAGTTTCCCCAAAAAACTTAGCTTCATTGCATTGTCTAGGTGGCTGCGGCTGTTTTCGTGCCGTTTGCATTTTTCTGAAAGATGTTTTAAGTCTTTTACCCCAGTTGTTGTCCACATTGCCTCCGTGCCAGAACTTTGAAATAGCAAACACGGAAAGCAGTAAAAGGCATTGCTTACATCACATCCAGCTAGCCAACTCCGCTTGTCATAAGAAGAGCTGGAAAAAGCCCGCGTGTAGGATCGTCCACGATCACTTGCCTGCTGCTGAATTTGTAAATTGGGACGATCCGGTCCAAGCTCCTTTATCCTGTTTTTTTCTTCAAGTGAACGCTTTGTAAAAGCATTTTTTTGTAAAGACAAAACAGAATTTTCTCTAATTTTGAAACTACTCCACTTTGCAAACGTAAACGTGAATCGACCTAACGAACTGCAGCTGCGCTAATGAGTCGAATCGGGGATTGTCCAATCAGACAATGTTTTAAAAAAAAATTAGCCAGTACTGACACTCTACCAGTAATGACACAACATAATGGGTGTGTCCGGGACGCAGAGCGCTGCGCCCTGTGGAAAACCTTAAATAACCAATTAAAAGTCAGCCTCAGATCACCTGCTTGCCAAAAGTTGATGCGCCTACATACACTCTCATTAGAACGGCGCCCTGCACATAGGAAGTGTGCACAATGTGAGCAATTAAATAGAATTATGTA
>NC_051451.1:4270835-4288756 GCF_001649575.2 Kryptolebias marmoratus | reverse complement strand
GGGTTATGTGGCCTATAAACAAAAGAAACAAAATAAAATCAACAATACTTCGTAAACTGAATATCTCTGTGCTAACTGCTTTTCCAACAGTTAAAGCACACTGTAGTCAGTGAGTTAAAAAGATTGTCTATTAAATGTGTATTTATTGTTGGTAAATATTTCTTCATTTTTGATGTGGTTTAATTGGTTATACGGTTCGACAAACTAAATAAGCATATTTTGATTTTTTCTTTTCTTCTTTTTCTTAATGTTAAAAGTGTGAATAATTTGTTCACTACATTATCTGTGAGGGTTCTTTCATCTCAGAATTTTGTTTAATCAAAGAGACGGTTCTATGGTCAGTCAATCTATATAAATTCATTTTTGACCATTATTGCAAGTTTGACAAAATAAAACGTATCAAACTTTGCACTTGTGTGGCCTACTGAATTGTTTTTAATCCAACTGAAATATTTGATTTTCTAGTACGTATGCAGACACTAAATATGCCAAGGGCTGAAGCCCTTGAAAGACATCTCCCTTTGCTTAATAAAATATTCTATCAATCAATCAATCAATCAAATTTTATTTGTATAGCACATTTCAGCAGCAAGGCATTTCAAAGTGCTTTAGACATCTTAAAATGGAAAAGAAAACAGAAATAGACAGATTTTGAAAAAGATTAGAGAAGCATTATTAAAAGTAAAAGTTAAATGTTAAAACATCTCAAAGCTCGACATCATACAAGGATTCTCAAACCTCAGAGTTTTTGTATCTTACAAGGATTCAAGGCATTTCAAAGTGCTTTACACAATTTGAAATAAAAATAAAACAAAATAAGACAGAGTTTGAAAAAGATTTAAATAGATGAAATCATTATAAAAAGTAAAAAGAAAGAATAAAAACATTCAGTTTATTCATAAGCAACTCTAAACAGCATGGTTTTAATTTGAGATTTAAAGACACTCAGTGTTTCAGCTGTTTTACAGTTTTCTGGAAGTTTGTTCCAGATTTGTGGTGCATAGAAACTGAATGCTGCTTCTCCTGGTTTGGTTCTGGTTCTGGGGATGCAGAGCAGAACCAGAACCAGAAGATCTGAGGGGTCTAGACGGTTGGTACAACAGCAGATCTTTAAGGTATTGTGGTGCTAAACCGTTCAGTGATTTATAAACCAACAACAGTATTTTAAAGTCTATTCTCTGAGCTACAGGGAGCCAGTGTAGGGACTTTAAAACTGGTGTTATGTCTCTATTTTCCTGGTTTTAGTGAGAACGCGAGCAGCAGCTTCTGGATCAGCTGCAGCTGTTTGATTGATTTATTAGTCAAACCTGTGAAGACGCTGTTGCAGTAATCAATGCGGCTAAAGATAAACGCATGGATGAGCTTCTCTAGATCTCGCTGAGACATTAGTCCTCTAATCCTAGAGATGTTCTTCTGATGATAGAAAGCCGACTTTGTGACTGTCTTTATGTGGCTCTCAAGGTTCAGGTCAGAGTCCATCACTACTCCCAGGTTTCGGGCTGATTGCTGGTTTGTAGTTGTAGTAACTGAAGCTGCACATTGACTCTGGTTTTTTCCTCTTTCGGTCCAAAGATAATAACTTCAGTTTTGTTTCTGTTCAGTTGGAGGAAGTTTTGACACATCCACACATTGATCTGTTCTAAGCATCTGTTCAGTGATTGGATGGGTTCAGAGTCACCTGGTGACATCATGATGTAGATCTGTGTATCATCTGCATAATTTTGGTAGCTGATCTTATTTCCTGTTATAACTTCTGCCAGTGGGAGCATATAAATATTGAAGAGAAGGGGTCCTAGGATTGAACCTTGGGGTACCCCACATGTGACCTTTGACCTTTCCGATGAAAAATTTCCGATTGAAACAAAGAAGTCCCTGTTCTTTATGTAGGATTCAAACCAGTGAATTCTAGTCATTTTGTTTGGTGATATGCTCACATCTTATGAACAAATGCATTATGTAAATTTTAAATGCATTATTTTTGCAAGACACATTTATAAAGGAATAAAGTAAAATATTAAATAGCCTTTTTTTTAAATAGCGTACTTAAGATATATTTCTGTTGAATATTTACGAATCTCAGATTTCCGACATGTGTCCCCCCCAATTGTAAACTTATTCCTACGCCCTTGATAGGCAACATAAATTTTGTTTAGGTAACAGACAGCAGGTGATATCAGTGGCACAGCAAATCTCCTTCAACACCAGTGTTTGATTCAGAAATTGAAAGCTGAGGTCATATGACCTTAATGCAGTTCAGTTTATTTAAACAGAGCCAATTCACAGCAAAGGTACTACACATTCACAATACTACATTGAAACATTTAAATTAATTATAAAATGGAAATTAAACTTATCTACCCGAGGAAGCCAGAAGATTGAGTTGAATCTTCCTTTTCTTACAATCTTGCATTGACTTAAACACCAGTTTTTCATGAAGTACATTACCTGCATAAAAACTACTGTTCTCCTAATTGCAACAGGAGAACTTTGTCATGAGCGTGTCCCTTTGGAGGGAGGTCGCAGTTAGCCACGAGCTACAGGTTGGGGAAAAAGGTTGCCGTCTCCCATTTAAAAGTCAGCAAAACTGCCTATGGACCACAGCTGCAGTCCTCCATCTTCACAAAGATTGAGGTATGTTATTGACAAGTAATTCATGGTGTGAACCTTTTCAAATGAATATATGCAGATAAACATATATACAAACAGGCCACACTTTTCCTTTTGTTTTTTAAAAGAATATTTGAAAATTTGAATTATATTCTTTACACAATAAGGTGGCACATTGTTTTGGTTTCTTGCATAAAAAAATAAAAATTCATAAAGCCTTTTTACACCATAATGAAATATTCAATTGATATTAGCAGTGTCAGTCCAGAGTGTGGTCTGCAACATTACGCTATCATGGTGTATGTTATCTATTTTACAAAAATGTGTGATACTTTTTCAACAGCAAAAAGAGGAAGAAAGAATCTCCATCACAATCATTGGTGTGCTGGAGTCGAGCAAGGCAGCTCAGACACAGTTTGAGCTGTGTCTCGCAGATGGGCAGGGTCTGTTCATCGATGCAGAGAAATGGAAACACCTTGACATGCATCTAAGTGTCTGTCAGTGCCCTAATCAAAGGGAAAAGAATTACAGACATAGAAGTACAAATGTAATTTTATCTTTTCAGTGGTAATGTTAATAGTTTTAATGTAAGAGTTGAGTTATTATATTTTATTTTGAAAAGAGTAATTAAATGTTTATTAAATGTTTATCTTTTTTGGTTTCAAGGAGGAAACTGTGTTTATCTGTGCTGTTTTTAAAATTGTGTTCTTTTCCATGTTGTTTAATGTTATTTCAAATATATTGTTATGTTTAAATTAAAAAAAGAAAATGTATTCTGTTCACAGAATAATTAGAAGGAAGTAAAATGGTGGACAAGTGAGTGTAATAAAGTGATAAAATCAACAAAACGTTTGACATCTATAAGAACCTCACTCTATATGAAAGAAAACAAGGAAAGTCATTGGTGTTTAGAATTTTGATTCTGTCAAAGTAAGCTAAAATTGTTGTTTTTGTTAAATTTCTTATTTGAACTGGTTAACAAAATTTGTCTTGTAGGGGAAAGCTTGATGCATAATTAAATTTAAGAAAAAAATATTTGTAATGAAAGGTAATCAACGAGTACCTACAAAATGAACAGGACACAGAAAATAGATGTCAAGAAAGAGCAATGAAATAAAGAATATAGCTAATATTCTAACAATTTACACTATATACAAATGAGGCTAACACAATTATTTTGAACTCGTTCCCAGCACATCACCTCTTCACTTGGCACAACTTCCAGAAAAAGCTACAAATCATCTGCTGTAGATGTCATGTTTTCTTTTTCTGACATTGCCTCCGTTCTGAACCTTTTCTGCCTCCTTTTTTTGTTGTTGCTGACTTATTAGAACCCAGACTTGACTTTATAATATTTCTGCAGTAAGTTGTCCAGTATTACTTGAGTAAATGGTAAATGTTGAATAGAAAAATAAAGTCCTTAGCAGTCAACAGTAAATGAGAAAAATGCATTGCAAATGTATTATGGGAAGCTCTGTGAAGTCTCCAGCTTATAAGTTATTAATTTATGTCATTACAAAGAAAGTGGAGATGTTGACCACCGAGGAGAGCAGAGAAGACTAACACCTTTCACAGTACCACAGCGGGTAAGAAAATAAATGAAGTTATACAGGAGACAGACAACAACCACAATTATGTCTCCTCCATCATTTGTTTTAAAGATACACTAATCCACTTTTTTCATGTCTGATCTGATTCTGATGTTGTCCATTTTTAAAGATGATTAATTAATTTATTTAAAGATGATAAATGCAAATGAAAGCAATTTAAAACAATACAATTTGCTGTTCACTCCTACAGTTAGGTTACAGCGTATATTTCTGATTGTCTTTTGCCTCATTTTTAGGAAAGTGATGAAGATGATGACTAGAGAGAAAAGGATCAAGCAGAACTTCTGACAGTTCCATTAGTAAGACAAGACTTCAGTGTCATAGAAACTGTTCTACCTCCATTTCTTTCTGTCTTTGTTTAAAGTTCTTCTTATTTACTCTTTTCAGGAAAACAAAGATGACAGCCAAACACAAGAACAAAGAACAGTATCATACACAGTGAGAGAAAGCATAAGCATTCACAAATTAATCTAAAGACAACATATGTAATCAACCTTATATGTAAGTAAGCAAAACATAACATATTCTGCAGTTCATTTTTACCCTGTTTATCAAAGCATTTATTGCAAAACGCATCTGCAGAAGTTAAAGATTTCTGCTATGAAATGAGACAAGGACACCAGTACATCAAAAAGTATAAAATGTTCTCAGAGGTAACTGTCCTTGGTCCACCAATTGTAAGATTAATCTCTCTTGGTGACCAAGCTGATCTCCACTCAGTGAGAGAGGTTCTCACAAACTCTGTGGTGAATTACCACAAGAGAATAGCTGTAAACATACAGTAAAACAAAGCAAAGAAACGAATCTGTTGTGCTTCTTAAAGATGGAAACATTTTTTCAGTGTCACATTTCATTCAGATAAGTGATCGGTCTCTATATGCTATTGGAAAATATGGTAATTGCACAGTGCAGTTAATGAAAGCAGTCTATTGATTTGGGAGATGTCCATGAGCTCGATGGGTCAAAACTGAGTTCTTTATGTGGGTGGAGCATGATGAAAAGTCCAAAGCTAAGACTGCGAACCGGGAGCTGGAGGATGTGGAGACGTGGAGACTGATGTGGATGAAAGGGGCGTGGTGGCATCCGGCCGATCTACTGGAGAGGCAGAGGTGCCGTCTGGCCTATCCACCGGAGAGGCAGAGGTGCTGCTTAGCAACGGTGGCTCGTGAAGTCCAAAAAGGTGCATGCTTTACGTAGTTAGTTTGTTTCAAGTCCGGTCTGTATTCACACCAGAAGCGAACCGCACCAGAGTTCGTTTGGAAGCGGACCGAGACCACCTCAAAAAGCGGGTCTCGGTCCAGTTGTTTGATCCGCACCGAAGTTCGCATGACTGTATTCACACCTGCACAAAAAGTCCGGACCAACACTGGAAACGAACTCTGCTTCGATTAAAGCGGACCAAATGTGTCAGGTCTGAATACGACCTCTCTTAAAACTTTCCAATCACCTTTTTCTGCAATGGTTTCTGAGATCAAGGTTAAATCTATTGTTGATTCGGATCCATTTCTAATATTAACTCTTGTCCCACCCTTATTATTAAGACAAACCAAATTTTTAGTATCCATCATTTCTTCCACCACCTCTCCATTAGCATCATTATTATTACCCCACAATGTGCTAGATGCATTAAAATCTCCACAATATATTATTTTTCCTTCTATATTTTTGAACATTTCCCCCATTTGATTTAAATAAAGCTTTTTACAAGGATTATAAAAGTTTATTATTATATTTTCATTTTTATGCCAAATTTCCATTGCTATCCATTCTAACATATTTCCTTTTCCTAGAAATCTATACTGTATTCCGTGCTTTATAAATATAACACATCCTCCCCTACTTCCTTGCTCCCTATCTCTTCTAACACTGTCATAGCCTTTTATCACAAAATCTAACTCTGGTTTAAGCCATGTTTCTTGAATACAAATTATATCTGGTTTACTTTCCAAATAATTTAAATACCATTATATGATCATTATATTCTTCCTCCACCAGGTTTCCCATCACGCTCAAGTTTTTTTGTTTATCAATTCCCAAGATAAATCTTTCACACATAGAAACTTTTCTGTACCTTTTACTATAATTTTTTTTTCTTCATTTTTTTTGTTTCACTTGATCAATACAATTAATAACATAAGCCATGAATAAAATTAATTTATCCATTGAGATTTCCAACCCCGTCTTTGACTCTTCTGTTTGACTTGGCCTAGGTCTTAGACTAGGGAAAACTTGTGGATTTCCTTGAATTGTTCTTTTTTTCTTGCACCCTTTTTGCTGCCTCTGCAAACAACATTTTTAACTGATTTCAGTTGTTATGTTTCTGCTGCCCTTTTCCTTACCTCACACCCTCCATAAGCAACACTATGCTGACCACCACAGTTACAACATTTCAGTTGTACTTCCTCCCCACATTCATCACATATATGATCTCTAGCACATCTAGGACATTTTTGTTTCCCTTTACACACAGATGCAATGTGCCCATACCTTTGACATTTATAACAACGCAGAAGAGGAGGAATAAAAGGTCTAACTGGAAAACTCATTTCATTGCCATGAAACTCCAGAAGAACTAACAGACTTTCAGTCCTTTCCCCTGCTACTATGTTTAGCAATCTCTTCAAACTCCGTATTTCCCCACCAAGAATACTTCTTTTAACTTTCTCCAGATCTTCTTCAAGTGGAATATCTGAGATAACACCATGTGATATTTTGTTTTCTCTAAGGATTTTCCTTTCACAAACAACTTTCTTGCAGATATTATCAATCTGCATAACTTTGTTTTTCTGTTCTTCAGATTTACATTTAGTCTTCATATTCCCGTCTCACAGAATTTTTGCAAACTCCACCTCGCCTAATTTCTTTTTTAGTTCTCTTGATACCGCAACAGGGCTAAGATTCATGTTTACATCTTTCCTGAATTTAATTATTTCCTTAAATTCCTTGCTTATCACTTTTCTTCTTCCCACTCGATTTCCTTCATCTGAACTATATTCCTCAAAGCTTTGTGAAGTAAAACTATAATATAGACACTCCTTACCAGTGAGAATCATGTATTAATGTTCTGTAATTCTATTGACTGTATTAACCTGAGGATGAGTGCAACTGTGCACTGGTGAGGTCATGTGAGTTTGTGGTGTACGTGACTGCCTGCACCAAGTACGAAGATAACAAGGTCTGGAGGAGTCAGCTAATTAGGAACCGAAACCCACTAATAGAAAATCACCTGCAGAAGATGGGGAATAACAAGTCCATATACAGTGGTCCGGAAAAATGATCGGAGGATGGGCCAGTTCTTTGTTCAGGTTTAAATGCTATGTTTTAGAGATTTAGCTCAGACATCTTCTGGTGTTCCTGCTGTGAGCTGGCAAGGAGTGTCTCCCTTAGTACTAAGGCTAATAAATCTTTTAAACTGAAGATACTGTTTCTGACCATTTTTGACTCCTGGTTTCTCTGTGCATTTTCCGGTCCGTCGTGAGGAGAGGTATTTTTTAGAGTTTGAGTTTCATTTAGGTAATATTTTGTCTCCTCAACAACTTCTCTTACTTATTTGACTACAAAGCTCTCTGGTCATGTCATCTTTCACTGTTTTTACCTTACCTCTGCCTCTTCCTTTCCCTACCAGAGTCCAGCTATTAAAGTCCATATAATTCTCGTCATCTACCCGAGACGTCATCCTGATTCAGTCACATTACAGTTTATGCCAATATCCGCCTCGTTGAAAGTCCAAAAATACTTCAACCCGAGTACCCAACTTTGAGCTGGATCTGACAATTTAGCTCACTCCCTTCACACAGTTCAAAATCAGCGCCAGTGTTCTGACTTTCTGCGCTACCCATCAATCTGACCTACCTTGGGGCAATACGCATGCATAGACCGATGTTACGTCACAGGTTGTTTACTCAGCTGATTTCTGTACTACCTGTAGAAGTTTTGTTTCATTTCTCCAAAGGTTACGGTAAGTTTTATTTAATTAAGCTGCAACATTACTCAAGTTTAATTTCTCCGAAGGTTACGGTAAGTTTTATTTAATTAGGCTGCAATGTTACTTAAACATATTAATATAAATGGCTTTTTTGCTGTTTGCAATATCATTACCGTACTGTAAACAAGAAATTAATCCCATTGTTTAGCGTCACTATGTCACTGCAAATACTGTTAATCACTACAAATTTGGTCTTCAGCAGGATATTTTGTCCATATAGTTATTCTACTTTTTAATATTTTAATACCTTTTTTTTAGTAAACCGCCCTGAGAACATACTAAAAAAACACATGAATAACGTTGGATGCTACATACGACCGAAGCTGTGTGTCTAGTGTAGCGTAACTTTGTCACCATGATGCGTTCGTTATTAATACTTAGCACATTCTATTTTTAAATGATGGAAATAAAGTAGAAATAAAATAAGATTTTGATATTCTATCAGGTAGAAGAAAGCAGACAGACAGACACATGACCAGGACGTATCGGTAAGTGATTTTATTTACAGTGAGAAGAAGGTGCAAGCAGGAACTGGAGTCGGGACCTGGAAACGGAGGACAGAGTGAGTGAGAGAGTACTTTGTTAATGGAGCAGGAAGTCAGGTGAAGGTAATACCTCCAGAGAATGTTCTTACAGGGAGGCTGGTAATCCACAGCCTGGAGGAGACAGGATGAGGTGAGTAGTTTTCCAGAGGAGGTTTGATGGTGTTTTCTTGATGGGTTGCAGGCAAGTTTCTCCTTTTCAGTTGGCAGCAGTTTTCGCAGACAGACAGGCACAGGTGAACAGGTGAGTACATAACTTGGTGGCGATTCACGGAAGTAGACCAGACTGGTTCCAAAGTGAACAGGTAATCCTGAGGCAAAAAGAGAAAAACAAAGACGTAGTTTACAACAAGGATTTTTCTAATCTCGAGCTTCACGAAGGCTTTGCACGTTTACCACTTGGCAAGTAATGCTCCAGTGCTGGTCTGGTTCCCACCACGGCCTTAAGTACACCTGGTTTCCTGATGAGTCTGATCCACTGCAGGTGAGGGAGGAGTGGCGACAAGATGTCGATCACCAGGAAGTACTCACACACATCAAAAACTCCACAATCACCACAATGTGCTTGTTTCAACTCCAGTAAGACAGCACACTCAATACTCAGCTTATAACTTGTAAATTGGTGTGCTTGTCACAGCAGTTTCCTGTAACACTGTAGCAACACTTTGCAACTACTTTGATAGTAGTTTTTGTTCAAGACGTTGAGAGCACTTAAAGTAATTCTTAAACTATTTACAGTTATAGCAATACTAGCAGTTGAAGTGTGTGAAATAGTTAAAATACTGTTGCTTTTATATGAATGAGGAAAATGACAGATAGAGGAGAACATATCTGGGACAGATACTGGATCAGGAAGTGCAGAGAATCAGTAAGGAGGAAGTGAGGTTTGTTTTAGAGAGGAGGAAAAAAGTAAGAAAATGCAATGAAAAGACTGGACCCTTGGACCTTAACTGAAAACATGATAAATATTCTGATTTGGTTAGGGCAGAGCTATAATTTTAAAATCGTCTTTGCTTACTACAAAGAAAAAAACAATGAAAATGACAAAAATATTTTCTCACAGTCTGCTGCCTCAGTTTTTAATATGGCAGTTTGCATATAGTCCAAATTGTTCGGAAAAGAGATCCACATGTACTGAAGCAAAAAACTTTTTGAAAACCAATAGCCATTCTCAAATATTTTGGCTGCAGCTATATATAAACTATTAAAACTGATTGGTTTTATCTGTAGTTATCAACTATAGCTGATTAGACCTCAGAGAAGATGCTCTGATGTAGTGAAGGAGGACATGAAGTTTGTTGGTGTAAGCATATAGGGGATGTACGGGATAGGGTGAGATAGAGGCAGATGATCTGCTGTGGCGATCCTTGAAGGGAACACCCGAAAAACAAAAGACTGCTGTTTTTTTATTTATATGACTACTATACTAAGACTACAGTCTTTCTTTTTGTAGATCATTGGTTATTAAAGGAAAGTAGGCTGTACTATTGTTGCAGTGATCTAAGAGAGTGAGTTACAGTACTGAAAGTATTAATTCAAGTACTGCACCTACAGATTCAAATAACTCAGTTGTTGATTCAGCTACTTTTATATCTTTATACTTTGCCAGTGACATTGTGCTGCTCTTTTGTTGTTTGTTTTGCAGGCACTAATCATTCATGTGGAGGATGCCAATCAAATACTGCAGTCTAGCCATTTTTATGTGTTAACTCTCTCTTTCTGCATTTTACTTTCACTGTCATTTGCAAAAGACTGTTGTCAAAGCCAGACTGTGATGCATTCTCATATACTGTTGTTGAAGCTGTGTCATTGCAGCTGGTTTTCATTTGCATTACACCGGTAATTAGCTGTGAATTAGATCTTCAGCTTGCCATTAAGTTTGGTAAAGCCCTGGTAACAAGCCATTCATTTGATTCAACTGTATTGGACCAGGGTTGCATTGCAAACAAACCGGAAGAGGTAGGTCCCAGTGGGAAACCTGAGAAATTGCTGATTGGACGACACCACTTTTGACTCCGATAACATTCATATTTTCAAATGTGGTGTCGTCCAATCAGCGATTTCTCAGGTCTCCCACTGGGACCTACCTTTTCCGATTTGTTAATGTAATTGCGTTTCTGTTTTTTTTTGTGTGTGTGTTTCGTTTTTTGTTTGTGTGCTTTGTTTTTTGTTTGTGTCCTTTGTTAATGTTGTTGTGGTTTGCACTTCAGGGCCACCGTAAAATCCAGTCAGTAAATCATGAGACAGCACAGTAAGCAAACACAGACACAGGCAAAAACATTTTCACCCGTTACTCTTGGGCAATGAGCGATAATAAATTTAGATTTTTGTTAGATATCGAGTCGGTATAATATTTACAATGTTGTGAATTTTAATTACATATAAGCAGAGATATAGTAGAATCGTAACTGTGAGAGTGTGCAGTCTCTGTGAAACACAGCTAAATGTATGTTCTGATGTCCTCCCTTTATCATACACACAACCCACCTTTCCTCCATTCCCCTCTACTCCTGCCCTTCATATTTTCCACTTTTCCTCCTCTGGTGTTCATGCAGTGCACTAATCACCAGCTCAATAAATCCGATAGCTATTACTTCAAATTAGAGATGCCTACCCTCGTGAAGGAAAGCAGCTGACGCCTTCATAAAGGAGCCTTTCATTAGCAGCTATCGACCTGACTTAGGTAACCACCAAGCCTGTGGGACAACTCACACAGCAGGAAGCAGAAACAGAGAGATGAAAGAAACAGGCTGTTTGACAAAGAAAAGCCAAAGTTGTTTCCAGTAAATAAATCTTGGCTGCAGATAAATTTTCTCTGCCAGGACTTATCTTTCTGTAACAGATGGAATTGGGTTCACTGCCTCTGAGAGAAATAATTACTGTACTTGTTTTGAGGCAGAAAAAAATTGCAGGATGTGTAAAATGGTAGCATCACTGTGTCCTTCTCTTTCCACTTCTTTCCATCTCCCTCAGTTTGTTGGAGGAGTTGATGTGGTTCTAAATCTGCACAGTCAGTTGAGCAGGCATTAACCCCCTCCCTCTCTGGGATCCTTCACCTGAGACATCATCATCATCTCTGCTTGCTTATTGTAGGAAGCCCCTCATGCTGTCAGTTCATATTTCACTTATGTAAGAGCAGGGCTTTTTTCTTGCTGTTTTTTGGCTTCGCTCTGTGACCCACAGATGGCACTGTGGGATAACCCATTTGAGGTGAAAGGCTTGGTAATTATTGTCCAGTCACCTGCAACAGAAAAACAGGGATTTAAGTCAGCATGCAGCACCTCTGCGACTGCTTTCTCCTCGCCCAGTTTAGATGATTAATCATATTTCCTACAGCAGGACAATATCACAGGCATACCCCCCACCTCAATCCATCTCCACCACCGGTAATACTATAACTCAAAGACTTTCACCAAAAATGTGGCTCATTTAGTTTTTAACTCCTCTCAGCTTGAATGGGTTAATGAGAGAAAATGATTTAAGGCAGAACAAAAGGTTGTTGATTGAAAAGCTTTAAATAACCTGCCAAATCCCAGATGTAAAAGGCTCAGGATATAAATTGTCTGGCTGATACTAGAGACTCCTGTTCACATCTCATTTCCTACAAACAGCTAGTGGCTGTCAGACCATCATCACTCTTTAACTCTAAGTACCTTAAACGACAGTTACGAGCATTTACTCTCCTCTCCACCTTTAAAATGTGTGCCCTTGTCACAGCCACTTCTCTGATCAACTGGGGGTTTATTGTGCCTGTAGAACACATTAAGGAACACTAAGCTCTTGAAATCACAAAAGGACACTCTGTTCTTGGGTTCTCTACTTTTACTTGGTGATCATCTATAAACAATTTTTCATGAGGTGGGAACTGTTTGATCTGAAGAAAAAAAACAGTCTTCTTGGGACTGGAAAATAGGCTTGGTAACTTTTTAATTTACTTTTCTTATATGGTGCCACTTCACTACAAATATAATTTTAGCTGCAATACAGAAATAGTAAACAGGTCAAGTACAGTACAGTCAAGTTAGCAGATCCTAAAATGGATATTTTTAATCAGATATTTTGTTCTCCATTTGTGTTTTTTAAAATCACAAATGAATTTACAGATGGGCCTGATTTAAAGTGAGTGGGTTCCCAAATTGAACAGAGCTTGTAAAATATACTCACTAGCAACTTTGTTAGGTACTCTTTACTATTGTCTGGTCGAACCCTCTTTTGCCTTCAGAACTGGCTTAATTCTTCATGGCATTGATTCAATAAGATGTTGGAAGCATTCTTCAAAATTGTGGTCCATATTGACATGATTGCATCTTATAGTTGCTACAGATTTGTCAGCTGCACATTTATTATGCAAACCTTTGTTCCACAACATCGCAAAGGTGCTCAATTGGAGTCAGCTCTGGTGACTGTGGGGACAATTGGAGTTCAGTGAATCAAGACTCATCAGAACAGGCAATGTTTTTCCAATCTGTTGTCTAATTTTGGTGAGCCTGTGCAAACAGGAGTGGCATGTGGTGTGGTCTTCTGCTGCTGTAGCCCATCTGCTCCAAGTTTGAAAGTGTTGTGCATTCAGAGATGGTATTTTTAAGACCTTGACAAGTGGTTATTTCAACTACTCTTGCCTTTCTATCATTTCAAAATATTCTGCCCATTCTCTTCTGACCTTTGACATCAACAAAGGCATTTTTGTCCGCACAACTGCTGCTCACTGGATATTTTCTCTTTTTCAGAACGTTCTCTGTAAACCCTAGAGATGGTTGTGTGTAACAGTCCCAGTAGATCAGCAGTTTCTGAATTACTCAGACCAATCCATCTGGCACCAACAACCATGCCACATTCAAAGTCACGTAAATTCCATTTCTTCCTTCATTTTGATGCTCAGTTTGAACTTCAACAGGTTGTCTTCACCACGTCTAGATGACAAATTACATTGAGTTGGTGTCACGTGATTGGCTGATTAGGTATTTGTGTTAACAAGTAATTGAACAGGTTCACCTAATAAAGTAGCCAGTGAGTGTACATGTAAACTCAAAAAATATTAATGTTGTCTACCGGGATATACCTGAACAATCATCATTATCAAACCAATATATTGTTGAATTATATAAACAACAAACTATTTACAGAATATAAACAAATCCCATTCGGACAATAGAAATGGCTTCAGACACAACAACCACATAAAACATCAAAGGTAAACCATATGTAAGTATCTAAAATCAAACTTGAACATAGTCAAATATTAATAAAATTATTTAGCAAGCTCAATTAATTAGTAGCCTAGAGGCATTTAAAAAAAAAAAAAAATTTTAGGTGCCATAAAAAGAACACAAAAACAGAAAAAAGAGAAAATATTTGATTGTATGGACCTTGGCCTAAAATGCATAGGCCTATAGCCACACCCCTGCACACATTCTAAATACCATAGCACAGGGATATGAAATGCAACACCAAGCAAATTAAGTGTTTGTTCTTCTTAAGCATGTAAAATGGAGTAATAAAGTCCATGGTGAGAAAAGATTTGATGCGTTGTCAGTACACACCCGTGCCTTAGCCTGCTGCGGCATTTGGTAAGTTATTGAGCTATATTTTTCATCCCAAAATCTTTTTTTAAACAAAAACTCAGTTTGTGTGTGGACGAAAGCAGAAAATATTTAGAAAAAACAGAAAGAGTGCATATATAAATAGAGTCATGTCATAGTTTCTCTGTTTCTGCGACACCTCCTGGTTTCATGCCACAGCAATCAACCTGATCCTGTTCACCTGTTCCTGGTCCACTTAAGCACACTCTCCACTTCCCTCAGTGCCAGATTATTGAACAGTTTGCCAAGTAGATGTCCAGCGTTTTCTCCATGCCCGTGCCCGATTCCTCAACCCTGACGTCTTGCCTGACCCTGGCTTCTGACCTCGTTTCTGCTCTCTGGACTTCGGCTTCTGGTTCGTATCGATTTGGATTTGGCTTCTGCTCTCTGACCTCCCGGCTCTGACCCTTCGCCTGTCTCTGGAACCCATGCAGGTCGGCAGAACCAAGCTCACCCCCGAGGAACGTGACCTTCGGAGGGCAGGTAATCTGTGTTTTTACTGTGGGGCTAAACATCATATGGTCAGAGGCTGTCCGTTAAAAGGCTAGACTCAGTAGGATCCTGGAGAGTCCTACTGAGTCCAGTTAATAAAGCAAATTTCTCGTCCATGCTCACCCTGCCTGCCGAGTTGTCAATCAATGGTGGCAAACTTAAGACCCAAGTTTTCATTGACTCTGGAGCCGATACCGAATTTATTGACCAAGCCTTCACTGAATCACTGGGGATCAAAAGGACTCTGTCTGAGAACGACCATAGGATCACTGCTCTGGATGTTCATGTGCTTAATCAGGGCAATTCAGAGATAGAATTAATTTGACTCTTAGTAAGCGGCAATCATCACGAGACTCATCATTCATTCACCCGATTTGCCCGTAATACTCAGAGCTACTTGGTTAAGTAAACATAACCCTCGTATTGATTGGGTCAAGCGGGAGATAACAGGCTGGGCGAATCACTGCTCCTCCTCATGTCTTCTCGACGCCATGGTAACATCCCCTCCTTCTGAGACTCTCAAAGAAATCTACCCCGACATCTCCAAAGTCCCCATAGAATACCATGACCTCAGAGAGGTCTTTAATAAAGTCAAGGCCACCTCGTTACCCCCTCATAGACCATATGACTGTCCTATTCACCTCCTTCTGGTTCAGTTCCTCCCAGAGGGAGATTGTTCTCCTTGTCTGGCCCTGAAAACCAGGCTATGACTAAATATATTGAAGAGAGTTTGCAGGCTGGCATTATTTGTCCATCTGTCTCACCTGCTGGTGCAGGTTTTTTTTGTTAGTAAAAAGGATGGTTCCCTAAGGCCCTGTATTGACTACTGAGGCTTAAACAACATCACCAATAAAAATAAATACCTGTTGCTATTAATGTCCTCTGCCTTTGATCTTTTTCAGGGAGCCAGTTTTTTCACCAAGCTCGATCTCGTAATGCCTATCACCTTATTCGTATCAGAGAGGGAGACGAGTGGAAAACAGCATTTAATACTCCATCCGGTCACTACGAATACCTGGTGATGCCTTTTGGTCTTACCAATGCACCCGCTGTGTTTCAGTCAATGGTCAACAACCTATTACGTGACATGATTAACCAGTTTGTTTTTGTATATTTAGATGACATCCTGATCTTTTCCCAAGATTTGGATTTCCACAAAAAGCATGTCAGGGCGGTACTACTGAGGCTACTCCAAAATAATCTCTTTGTTAAAGCTGAGAAATGCGAGTTTCACCAGGCTTGAATGTCATTCTTAGGTTTCAACATTTCCCCTAACCAAGTCTCCATGGACCAGTAAAAAGTCTCCGCCATTAATGATTGGCCTACCCCCAAGGATAGAAAGCAGCTTCAGTGTTTCCTGGGGTTTGCTAATTTCTACCGAAAATTCATAAAGAACTTTAGCCAAGTCGCTGCATCTCTCCATGCCCTTACCTCAGTCAAAACCAGGTTTCTTTGGAATGAGCACGCTGAAGCAGCCTTCTCCAAATTTAAAAATTTGTTTGTCCAAGCTCCCATCCTCCACTCTCCTGACAGCAGCCGACAGTTCATCGTGGAGGTGGACGCTTCCAATACAGGCATCGGAGCTGTACTGAGTCAGGTCAGTGAAGACGGTCTGGTTCATTCATGTGCCCACTTCTCCAGGAGTCTCTCCAGTGCAGAGAGGAATTACGATGTGGGGGAAAGAACTTCTGGCTGTCAAAATGGCCCTGGAGGAATGGAGACATTGGTTCGAGGGAGCCAAGGAGCCTTTTGTGATTTTGACGGACCATAAGAACCTGGAATACCTCCAGACCGCCAATCGGCTCAAGCCAGGTGGGCACTGTTTTTCTCCCGCTTCTCTTTCTCTCTCACCTACAGACCTGGGGAGAAAAACATCAAGGCTGATGCTCTGTCCCGGATCCATGACGGAGCTAAAGACACTCCTAACCCTGAGACAGAAGGATATATTCTCCCTCCTTTAGTCCGACTGTCCATAACCCAGTTGGAACGGGAGCTCCAACAGGTTCATCGCAGATACCCACCTCCTACCTCATGTCCTGTAGATCGCCTTTTGTACCTCAGCACCTGAGGAGCAAGGTAATAATCTTCTGCCACAACTCTAAACTGTTCTGTCATCCAGGCATCAACAAGATCACATCGGTGATCCGATCACAGTTCTGGTGGGCGAGTCTGGCTAAAGATGTCAGGGAATTCGTGTCTGCCTGCCCACAATGCTCCCGGGCCAAGGTCTCTTATCGTTGTCTAATGGGGTTGCTGCGACCCCTTCCCATCCCCTCCCGCCCATGGTCCCACATCTCGATGGACTTCATCACCGGCCTCCTCTCGTTCTCTGGTCACACCACGATACTCACCGTCGTTGACAGATTTTCCAAGATGGTTCATTTAGTGCCACTCAAGAAACTCCCGAACACCAATGAGCTGGCCGAGGTAATGGTCAAGGAGGTCTTCAGGCTTCACGGCATCCCCAAGGACATCATCTCCGATCGAGGTCCTCAGTTCATCTCCCGGTTCTGGTGGGAGTTCTGCGACCTGTTGGAGATCACGGTGAGCCTCTCGTCTGGTTTCCATTCACAGACCGATGAGCAGATCGAGAGAGCAAATCAAGAGGTGGAGACCAAGCTTCATCTGCTCTGCAGCGATGACCCCTCAAAGTGGTCCAGCAATCTCTCGTGGGTCGAACACGCATTGAACTCTCTCCCCTCCTCAGCCATGGGCCTCTCTCCTTTCTTCACAGTTTATGGCTTCCAGCCACCCTTGTTTGCCTACGCTGCAGCCCACAGATGCCGACGTACATGGCTCAAGGCCAGAAGGGTCCTTCTCCAGACCTCTGCAGTGTACTCTCGTGCGGTCAATCGCAAACGAACAGCTCAACCCGACTATCAAGTAAGCCAGAAGGTATGGCTCGCTACCAAAGATCTCCCCATTAGAGTGGAATGCCGCAAACTCGCCCCCAGGTTCATCTGTCCCTTCCCCATCTCTAAGGTTATTAATCCCGTCGCCGTTCACCTGCAGCTTCCGAGAAGCACCAGGATCCATCCCACCTTTTACGTCTCCAGGATCAAGCCCCTGTTGACCTTTGTCCCGCCTCCAGACCCCCACCACCCAC
>NC_051451.1:4243372-4270770 GCF_001649575.2 Kryptolebias marmoratus | reverse complement strand
GTTTCATTGATGGAGGTCCGGTGTTCACGGTCAAGATACTTCTTCACTCCAGACGACGAGGTCGTGGCATCCATTACCTGGTGGACTTGGAGGGTTGCGATCTGGAGGAACACTCCTGGGTGCCTGCCAGGTACATCATCAACAAGACCCTCATCACACACTTCCACAGGACTCACCCTGGTCAACCTGGCAGCAGTCAGGAGCCAGGCCCTAGGTGGGGGGCTCTGTCACAGTTTCTCTGTTCCTGCCATGCTTCCTGGTTACATGCCACATCAATCAGCCCGATCCTGTTCACTGAGCCTTGTTAGTCAAATCTAATTCAGTTTTTTTAGAAATCATTATCATCAATTCTAATCTAATTAAACTCAAACATTATTTTCAAATCCAATTATCTACAGTCCAGTTCTAGTCAAAGTCAGTTCAAATAACTCCAATAAAATCAGCCCATTTGAATATTTTAATGAATAAATAATTGTTATTCCAAATAAATTTTGTATAGTTATTTAGTTCAGATTTAAATTCAACTTTTTTATATATATCCTACTTCAGTCACTTTGTTAGTTTACTAATCTTTCCCAGATTTTCCAAGCCTGAAATGGAACAAGACCGAGCCTTGTGTTTTGCAAGTTCTATCCACAGGATTCAGCTTCAGCTTTATGTGTAAGATGCTATCCATCAGTCTTTAAAACTAAGCTTTAATGTGTTATTTAGCTTAGCTTATATTTAGTTAGCAATTGTTACAGATATAACAACTTTTTTTACAAATGATAATAGTATTTTATTTTATTATGTCTGTTTTGTTCTAATCAGTATTGTCAGTTTTAATTTTGGTTTATTATTATAAACTGAACAACATACCATAATAAGCAAAATGATTCAAACCCACAGTAAAACAAAATACAAGAGAATAACACATAATCGACTACTAAAATAAGGACTCAAGCTATGATAGAGGCGATGGACTCTAAACATACAAATCAACACTATTAACAAGTAACACCAGAAACGTCTGGTTTTACTCACTGAATGAGCCCTCTTGTTTACACAATTTTTGCCTAACTGTTTGTCATTTGGAACAACCTTTGCAAAATAATATCTCCAACCAAATTGTCAAATAATGTTAGTGTTTATAAAAAAGAGAAAGAGCTGAAAAAATCTGCCATCTTCATAACAGCAATATGTCAAATTTCACACTTGATTATGTCTGGGATAGAAGAAAATGTGATTTGTCAAATAAGCAAATATAAAGTGAGTCAATTTAAAGGTGCATTAGAGATAGAAGTTAATATACAATATAAAAAATCTGATCTTGAATGATGACGTTAGTACAATTTGAATTTGTCAGAAGCTGATGTGTCTAAAAGGTGTAAATAAACATAATAGAGAGTTTGCACACACGTTTGAGTTGATTGAAATTCTTAAGATGGTGCAAAAGTAGCAATCAAATGAACTACCCTATGTCAACAGCTTGTCAGGATCTGGGTGTTTTGTTAGAGTTTTTGTTGTTTCCTTTGCTTTTTTTTTCTTTTGATCCTTGAATAAGTTGTACCCTGTTACTTTATATGTTCTCACATAGTTCTGGTATCTGTGCCCTCTGTGTTCCTTGTGCCACTATTCACTCCCCCTCTGCTCATCTCCTCAGTAGTTTTCTAGTCAGCCTGCCACACTCACTTCACCTGTTTCCTATTACCTCTCAGCTGTTAATCTTCCATTCACCCTCAGGCCTTTATATTCAGTTACTCAACAGGGCAAGGCAAGATGGCACCTGCATGTGGCTTTGTTGGCTTTACACCCCTGCGCATTTTTTATTCTGCATTTTTATTTTTATATTTTTTAGCTTTTATCAGTCTGGATAATACAGTGTATCACAAAAGTGAGTACACCCCTCACATTCCTGAAGATATTTAAGTGTATCTTTTCATGGGACAACACTGACAAAATCACACTTTGATACAATGAAAAGTAGTCTGTGTGCAGCTTATATAACAGTGTAAATTTATTCTTCCCTTAAAATATGTCATAAGGTGGGGAGACGGATGCGAACCCAGAACGCAGACTCATTTTTCAAAAGGGAAACTAATTTATTAAAGTAAAATACTAACAAAACAAACGGCTGACGTGGCAGCAAAAAGAAAACTAACAATAACAAAATATCCAAAACAATGGCAAAGCAAGGCAAAAGCAAGGCATGGAACGAGAGGAAGACAACGAGCATGGCATGAACAAGAGGAATGACCCAGTGAGGAATGATAAAAAGTGACCGGTTTTTAAGAATGAGGAAGATGAGGTAAATAGGCACAGGTGAGTGATAATGATTACTGACAGGTGGAGATGGGCGTGGCAGATGTGACTGGAAAAGTACTGGGGAGGTGAATAGTGACAAGACATGAAATCCAAAAGACAACTAAATCAAAACAGCAAGAACAAGAAACACCAAACGAAGAACCGAAACCCCAAAACACTGACATTCATGACAAAATAACTAAATTTTAACTCATTTTACTAGAAGCTACAGTGTGGTCACAATATACGATAAGAATCGTTATATTCTGTGACCATCTATATCTCAGTTTCACCACAGGCATGGATCTTAGGAGTCTTGCTCGCTTCTCCTTCGCTTCCTTTGGCGCGGAGCTTGAAGTGGCCTCTCCAGCTGGCACCTCACCTTCGGGCTCGAACTCTGAGGACGAGGGCAGCTCTCGTCTTTTAGTCTTTGCCTTTGTCTTGGCACCAGTTTGTGCTGCTGCCGCTTCCTCCGTCTTGAGTGGCCCCCTCAAACCCGACCCCTGACACTGCTGCTGAAGGATGGACGTCATTTTTCGTCTGACCTCCATAGCCTCCGTGATGCTCGGGTTGTGTGCGTAGAAGCCGTCGGCGGTCCTGACGTCGTGGCACATGGACACAGACACCTTCTTTCTCTCTGCCTCCGGTAGAAGGGTTTTTGCCTGAAAGAAGGTGGTGAAAACTGTTTACGAGTCCAGCACCTCCATTTCCACATAAATGTTCCAGAACTAAGATAATCTGTACTTACGCTGTCTGCGAGGTTTGTTCTTATAAATGTGAAAATGATGTCCCCTTTTAGGCCCATCTGGGTCCAGTCCTGCTTAAGGAACTTTATGTTCCTAAAGCTGCTCCTGCCCACGGTGAAGAGGACATACTTGTTCCGGGAACGCAGTTTTCGCTTGACCGCCAGCAGCTGCTTCGCCCAATGTAGTTCTTCGGCGGTCAGCGCCAGGCTGGCCTCGCCGAATTGCACACTGGTCTTGTGCTCGGCCACCTGTGGGAATGGAGAAAGTGTTAATTTCTCTCTAGTTCAATAGAGGCATTGGTGCGTGCCAATGGGTGAACGTGGCTCTAGCGGGAAGCACTTTGAATGGTTACGATGACTGGAGAAGCGTCACAAAAGCTTGGTCCATGTACTTACTCTGATCAGGACTGCGTGCATTTCAGAACATTATCGACGAAACGATTTGACAACATACCCAGAAGCTTGTTGATCCGAACCGGGGCCAGACGCAAGCAGGTAGCTATCGCTTCGGGCCCCCGGAGCTTCTCCATCTTCCTCCGTTTCACCTGGTTTTGGTGAAGGACGATTTCCCTCTTAGTCTCCCTCCTGGCCTTTTCCACGAACCTCAAGATCTCCCGGTTTTGTTCCACAGTCAAGCGGGTGTGTGGGGGTCTGGTCGTAAGCATGTACTTCAGAAACTGGGCTACATGATGAATGTAATACCTGACCGTGGTAATTTGTTTGCCGGAAGTTCTTAGGTCCTGGACCCATCTGCGGATGACAACGTTAAGATGTGAGTGATAGAGGTCGCGAACCCTAAGCAGACATTTGTCAAGAAGAGCATGTGAAGCTTGTGGCTCACTCCTTTATGCGGGCGACGTCGTACAGGAAGGCCCACTCGTGCAGTCGTCCTTTCCCCTTCGACATATAATGGATGAAGGATTTGACGCGGCTGATTCGGGACACCGCGTCCTTCTTCATTTTTGCAATTCCGCAGTCCTTCGCATAAAACTGCACGAAGCGGTTCAGAGATGTGGGAAGAGGAAGTTACTGCTCTGTCACAAAACTGCTCAACAGGGTCTTTGAGATGAACGGGTGGGTGTTTGAACTTACCCATGGACCTGGGCAGCTAGATTCGGTGCATGATGTTTCCTCTTCCCAAGCCGGCCGACCATGTGTGCAACTCCTTCTCCCGCGGGGTCTTCGCTGAAGGCCCTGGAGTGTCGAGCTGTTCCGTCTCCAGTGTGATCTCCTCCACACCAGAGAACACAATGTCGTCAGTCTGTGGCGGCGACTGGGAGGTGGAGGGGCTGCTGGGAGCCTGGAGAAAGACAGACAGACAGGCAGACACACCGTAATGACTATGTGCCCAAAGGTGAGGGGTGGATCAATACATGCAACAAAGGATGCCGATCAGCTTACACAGTGGCTGCTTCCCTCTTTGCGGGTGGCCGTCGCTCTGGTTCCGGAGGATGTTCCCGCCAGGGCGCGCTGAAGGTCCCCAACGTGTTTCCTTAACTCCGCGTTTTCAGCACGGAGCTCCAGCATGGCTTGAGTTTTCCTGCAATTGAAAGGAACATCACATCCCCTCCCCCGCAATGGCCAATCTTCAGAAAACCTCAAAATACCCCAAAATTCATAACGTATGCACGCATCGCCTCTTGGAGGACATTTAAATGTGGCGCGTCACGGGGGGTACCGATGTATATGCGATGTACCTTTGCTGCCACCTGCGGATGTCGCAGGGGCATCGGGAACACCACAGGTGCTGTGCCAATTAACAATGTATTGCAAATTACCCGAAAAACTTCCACCTGGTGCCCCTTTTCCCGGATGTCAGATCTTCACCTGGCGAGCCTGAAAATCATCATTGAAGGTAAAGTTGTTGTGGAAAAGCTGATCCTGCCAGAAGCTGTGGGTCTCCTTTTTGGACTCACATATGGACCTAAAGAAAATCAGTAATACCCTCCTGTTCGTTCAACAGATATTTTTTTCATTTGGGAAGTACTGAGATGAAGCTGAGAATTCAAACACTGAAAAATCAACTACTTGTGTAGACGGAAAGTTTTTTTTAAATTATTTAGCAGCTATAAGTTCATTGTTTTTACTGCTAAAGTTCAGTTTGTAGCCACCTTTAAAATAAAAATGTAAACAAGAGTTGCAATGTATGGGCCGGTGAAGTTTACAGATTAAAAAAACTAATGGTATACATAAATTTTCCTGTTCATCATTACTTGTTTTAAACAACTGTTATGTGCCACCATGCTAGTTAACTTGTTTTAGTGTAATTATTAAGGCTTCCAAATAAAAGAACTACAGACTAAGGACGCTCATTCTGATTAGGCAATTTACCTGTCGAAGGCATTTAAGGGTTCCTTGTTAGTCTTTTGACCAGGTTAATGATGTAAATGATAATGGGTACCTCAGTTCATAAAATGTTATGCAAGCATGCTCCCCTTTCCACAACATTTTAACATTTTAAATTTCACCTTGATTCCAAGGTAAAATGGTTAATTTGGTAAAAAAAAAAAAAAACTAACCCATTTTTGTAAAGGCTTAAATGCACAATTATATTGACATAGCACTTGACTCAGATTTAGTTTTGTATTAATGTTTACAATCTTTAACATGGTGAAATGCTTTCTCAAATTTACATGTTTAAAATGTTACTATTGCACTATTTTTGCAATAAATTTGTGAAAAATAAATTGAATTATCATTTTTATGTAAAGGTTTACAGTGTGTGCAGACCATTGCATGTGACCAGGACTGGTTTGCATTTCCCCTTAGCGACACCAAAACCTGCTGCACAGAGCTCCGAAATATGTTTGCTTGTATCATGTGCACAGCAGCAGCGGCTTGTTCTGCTTTGCTTCCCACCTCTGCGCCACAATCCACTCAGCTTGGATGCAGGTGCAAAGTGAGCTGTGATGTGAAGTCAAACAGCCAATAAGAAACAGCTCCCATCTTTCATCTAAAGTCTCTGGTCCAAGACTGACACAACCACTGCAGACTTTGGTCACAACATTGTCAGAAAAGTGCGACATCAGCACAATACGTTCCTGCACAGCTTTTTTTCAGCACAATGTGACATTTATTACAATATACAGTGCTGTGATACGTGATAGTTATCTTGTTAAAAGGTGATAATTTTATGTCCATGAAGTGGCTGTATTATGCTAGGCTAGTACAGTGGCTAACAGGAATTGGTGAGGTTTCCCTTCATGTTTGGTCTACACGGATACGGATGCTGCTTTGCACTGTGGTTAAAACCGTTAATAGTATGCGTACAATCAAGTTAAATTCGGTGAATAATAATAATCATTGTACATAATTACAAAAAGGTGATGTGAAGAATAATTAAATTCAAAGCTTTATTTATGAATTATTTTGGAGAGAGGAAGTCTTTTATTTTGAAGCATGCTTAACAGGATCTAGTTTTGTCTTTTGCCACTATCTAGCCTTCTGTTGATTTCGGTTGCTTGGTTACGAACAGCCGTTGCCGTTATTCACCTATTGTACTGTTCAATAAAAATCTGAACAGAAAATGTTCAGCAAATACAGCTGAGCCTCCGTTATAATCACTCTTGAGCCATTTCCCGAATCAGAAGCTAAAATCGGAAGCTAACTCCAGCTTTGATCCAGACAGTCAGCTAGGAACGCCGCCACAGCTAGAGGACCGGACTGACGTTTCCTTCTGTGCAGTCCCGTTCTGTTTAGGATCCTGGTCAGAGTACGCATACTATTAATGGTTTTAACCACAGTGCAAAGCAGCATCCGTATCCGTGTAGACCAAACATGAAGGGAAACCTGACCAATTCCTGTTAGCCACTGTACTAGCCTAGCATAATACAGCCACTTCCTGGACATAAAATCACGTTTTAACAAGATAACTATCACGTTTAAACAAGATACGCATCACGTTTTAACAAGATACGTATCACGTTTTAACAAGATACGCATCACGTTTTAACAAGATACGTATCACGTTTTAACAAGATACGCATCACGTTTTAACAAGATACGTATCACGTTTTAACAAGATACGTATCACGTTTTAACAAGATAGCGTTCAAAAAATTTTTTTCCTTCGTGATAGCAATGCGCTTCCGTACCATTCAGCTTATTTCTGATAATTTAGATTTTCTTCAACTTCTGTTTGCTAAATTTAGCTTTTAGATTCATTTTCCAGCTCTTTTTCTGCTAATTTCAGTTTCTTCATTATAAATATCTGCTATTGAAGTATTTCAGGTAAATTAGCTAATTTAGCACTTTTTACCAAAGGTTTTCAGCAATGAGATTTCACTTAGCATTTTCACATGAAATGCAAATTACTTTCAAACACTTTGTATATCACAAAAATAACCATTCAAATGTTTAACTTAATCGGGAAAAAACCTGCTATGAGTTTTGGTAATTATAACTTTTACACTTTTAAAATATTTACAAGAATTTTTTTTACATACATACATAGAGATCTCTTCAGTTCCCTCAAAATATTGTTCAGCATACTTGCTTTATTTTTGTCTTAGGCAAAAATTTTATTTCAACTACTGTTTTACCCATGTTATTTTTTAGCTACAGTTTTGCTAATTTTAGCTTTTAACTGACTTTTTTGAGTTTAACTCTTGTCTACAAATTTCCTAAGTTGCTAATTTAAGCATTTAGGAACAGATTTGCCAATTTTGTCATTGTTCTGCTCAATTCAGCTTGTTCTCTGCTCATTTTAGCTTGTGTTTGTGTTACATTTGAGCATCTGTTCTGATTGTATCAGCTTTCGTTATGCATGTTTTAATTTTAACCACTTGCAGCTTTTTAAAAAATCAAGTCATTCAGCACTTAGCATTCACACCTAATTTCTGCAGAAATTGCAAACTTCTTTATTTGAGCTTCTAAATAAAACGTTAAACAGAACTCAAGACTCTCTTATGGAGGAGGATAACCAAGTTTCCCACTGACTGGCAGCCTCCCAGTTACTTTTTACTCACCACAACCCCCCACCAACTGGTTGAGCTGTCCTCTGCCTGTTCCACAGCTAATTTTATTGATGGCGCCATCATACAAAAACTAGAAAGCTTGCCGATTCGATTTTCAACAGCAATTGTGTATAATTTTCACACTTTTTCCTCCGCTCAGAGCAGTTGGTTGGAAGTTAGTATATCACAATGAAAGTGAAATTGACAATATCTGAACAAGCACTGAGAAAGGCAATTAAAATTGATGTCTGATGAAGTGCCCAAACTTGAGTCAGTCAATAAAAACATCAGTGACAGTGGTTTGTCTTGTCTGAAGAGAAACTCTGGTTGAATACTGCAATCAAAAGAGGGCAATCATTTCATAAAGCTCTCCTCACTCGGTGCACTGTAGGTGGATGCCTTGGATGAGTCATTTCGGCTAAAAGATATGAGACCATGTGAAAATAGGTGCTCAAATTGAGTTGAGAGAAAAGTGGATAGAGAAGAAAGAGAAGCTAGAAAACGCTTTTTGTAAAGTAAACCATTTCTACTGTCAAGCATTTCCATTCCATCTGCTCTTAAGGGTCTCTTTGTCTTTTGTAGTTCACCTCACCTACTTAAATCAACAGCAGAAGAATCCAAATCTTCACTTCAGTTCTATGTAAATCAACTAGTGTACATTTAGAGGGTCATTTAAACTGAACTTGGTGTTGTTCTCAAATGCATAGTGTATGAGCTGCTGCTGGTACAGAATTCAAACCTTTTTTATGGTGGCAGGTGATTATGTTAATGTCTTTGTTGATGTGGATATTTCTATCTGTTTGTTAGCAAAATATCTCATGAACCAGCAGATTGATTTTAATCAAACTCTCAAAGTAACTGTTAGACCTAGACTTCAACTGATTAACTTTTGGCAAGTCAAATTAATAGGCCCATTTTTTAAATTGTTTTTTCAGGCTTATGAACAGGGCTCTCAAGTTTTGATCTAAGCTTTGAGTGAGATTTTGAGCCACTATAAATAAATATGTACAAGTACAAATATTATTTTTATTAAAAATTAACAGCCAATCTGAGTTAAGAATTAATTTGAGTCTGGATTGTGGTTTGCCATTTGAGGACCCCTATTTTACACAGTAAAATATGGTCTTAATGGGTCCTGCACTGAATAGCAGCTAACTGGTCTCTTTCATAAAGATTTCTCATTGATTCTCCAAACTGGAATTGCTCTTACTATTTTTGTAGGTCTGCAACATGTTCATATCAATTTGACAACCCACATGTGAGAAATCATTTTCTGATAGGAAATCATTGTACCTGTGTGCTTGGTGCACCTTTTGCAGATCAGTCACACCCCCTCAACAGTTAGCACTGTTGAAAAGCACTGGATTTTAGTGAATCCCAAAACTAAAACTGCTGAACTGAACTCCTGTCTGTAGCTTCATATACAAATAAATAGACACTGTATTGCATGTTTCACAGCGGTGCAGTGGTTAGAACTGTCGCCTCCCAGCAACACGTTTGCAGGATCGCATCCCAGAGCCTGGGGCCTTTCTGGGTGGAGTTGCTCCTGGTACTCTCGTTTCCTCCCACAGACCAAAAACATGCATGTTAGGTTAATTGATAACTCTAAAATTGACCTTGAGTGGGAATGGTTGTTTGTCTCTATGTGGCCATGCAATGGACTTGAGACCTGTCCAGGGTGTCCCCCGCCTCTTGTACAGTGACTGTTGGAGATAGTCACCAGCTCCCTGCGACCAGAAATGGAGAAGTGGGTAAAGAAAATGGATGGACACTATATTGCCAAAAGTATTTGCTCCTCTCCTTTCAGATGCATATAAATTTAATTGACATCCCATTCCTCATCCATATGGTTTAATATGATATTGGCCCACCATTTGTAGCTATAACAGCTTCAAGTCTTACACAGTGTTTTGGAGTGTTTATGGGGATTTTTGACCATTCTTCCAGAAGCACGTTTGTGAGGTTAGACATGGATGTTGGGCGAGAAGGCTGGCTTGTAGTCTCCATTCTAATTCATCCCAAAGGTGTTCTGTTGGGTTAAGGTCAGGACTCTGTGCGTGCCAGCCAGGTTCTTCCACACAAAACTTGTCCATGTTTTTATGGACCTTGCTTTATGCACTGCTGCGCAGTCATGTTGGACCAGGAAAGGGCCATTCCCAAACTGTTTCCACAAAGTTGGGAGCATGATTTCTTGGTATGCTAAAGCATTAAGAGTTCCTTTTACTGGAACTAAGTGGCCGAGCCCAACTCCTGAGAAACAACCCTACATCATAATCCCCCCTCCACCAAACTTTACACTTGGCACAATGCAATCAGACTAGTACTGTTCTTCTGTCATTCGCCAAACCCAGACTCGTTCATTGGATTGACAGACAGAGAAGCGTGATTCATCCCTCCAGATAACATGTCTCCACTGCTCTAGAGTCCAGTGGTGGCGTGCTTTACACCACTGCATCCAACACTTTGCAATGTACTTTGTGACGTAAGGCTTGGATGCAGATGCTCGACCATGGAAACCCATTCCATGAAGCTCTCTGCATACTGTTCTTTAGCTAATCTGAAGCCCACATGAAATTTGGAGGTCTGTAGTGATTGACACTGCAAAAAGTTGGCGACCTCTGTGCACTATGTGCTTCAGCATCAGATAAGCCCACTGTGATTTCACATGGCCGTTTACTTTGCAGCGGAGTTGCTGTTGTTTTCAATTGCTTCCACTATGTTAGAATACCAATTGACTGTGAAATATTTAGCAGTGAGGAAATTTTATGACTGGTCTTATTGCACAGGTGGCATCGTATCCCGATACCATGCTGGAATTCACTGAGTTCCTGAGAGCGACCCATTCTTTCACAAATGTTTATAGAACAGTCTGCATGCCTAGGTGCTTGATTTTATACACTTGTGGCCATCAATGTGTTTGGAACACATGAATTCAAGGATTTGGATAAGTAATGAATTTTAATTAAACTCTTAGAAAGTAATCTTTGGATGTACATCTACAACTGAATTACTGTTGGAGTCACCCAAATTCAAGATTACTGCCACAGCATATCTATCTTAGCACACACAAAAATAGCTATAATTGAGTCATTTTTACAGCTTTTGAGCAACAAGTTGGTGAAGCGGAGAGTCATCCTCAATACGTAGTTTGACCACTAAAATATTTCACAATTTCACAAGAGATTTGTTTTTGTTTTTTTAAAGCTTTGCTCAAAGCTTTAAAAAAACTGCTGTCATGTTTCATCATAAAATAATCTTAATCTAGATTTCTTGCATGAAAGAAGATGAGCAATATGCATTCTTTCAAGGATTGCTAGTCTTTTAATTCTTTCAGGCATTATTTAATTCAGGGATCCCACGGATCCTTGAAGTCCTTGAAAGTTTATGAATTTGAAAAAAATAAGTTTACGGCCCAGGAAAGTTTTTTAAAACAGCCATAAACAGCCTTGAAAGTCCTTGAAGATTTTTTGGGGGTTAAAATTTCACATAGATGATGACTGCGTTCTTGTGTTTCCTGTTTGTAGTCAACATAGCTAACATGAATAGAAGCCAGAATATTATCTGTGTCAAGTAAATTTAAATGTATCTTTGAGCCTAAAGTTTCAATCCTATTGTTGTGACATTTATGGCAGCTGTCGATAATTTTCTTTCTAATCTCCTGGGGCAACTCTTTCCTTGGCTTCCTGTGGTCCATGTTCAGTGTTCTACACACCATGCCACTAAACAGCACAGTGACTACTTGTCATCCTTTAAACCCTCTTTACCAATATTTTCATCTTCTCAAGATTTTCTAATATCATGTAGCCCTAATGGAGATGAATGTAGGCTACACATTCATTTCACTTTATTTCATTGATTCAGACCCAACAACTTCTATACTATTCAAATTTTTTCATTGAATTTGCATTGTACCAAAATTGTTTATTAATAACACATTCACCAGCATAGGCAGGTAAATGGTGCAGCGCATGGTCCTTGAATTTGAGGAAATTGGTTCTGGGACGTCCTTAAAAGGTCATTGAATTTGATGTTAGCCAAGGTGTGGGAACCTTGGTTTTTGAAAACAGATTATGACTGTAAACAGATTTCTGTCTTCAGGACATCAGTAATATGATACACATGCGCGGAGCTGACAACTCATTCCTATTCTCATGCTGTAGCCTCTCCTCTTCTCCTTCTCTCCAATTCCAGTTTCTCATCTAAACGCGATTGTACGGAAGTGCATTGCTATCACGCAGAAAAAAAAAAAATTTGGACGCTATCACATTATAACGTGATACGTATCTTGTTAAAACGTGATATGTATCTTGTTAAAACGTGATACGTATCTTTTTAAAACGTGATAGATATCTAGTTAAAACGTGATAGTTATCATGTTTAAACGGGATAATTTCATCCATTCTGAAGGTGGCGGTTGTCTGTTTGTCGTGAATGCAACAAAGGTCAGCACAATAGCTAATTTACAGGAGTTGGTCAAGTTTTACTTTATGCTCGGTCTAAGACATGGAGAAATCCTTATGCTGCTGTGCACAGTGGATGACGTTATAATTAGTATAAGCACTTTGAGAAGGATCCTCGAAAAAATGGGACTCCACAGAAGAAAAAATCATTCCGATCCTTTAGATGTTGCTGCCTTCTTCATTGACCAGCTGGAGAGTTATGGGAGCCTCCATGGATATAAGTTTCACCACTTTAAATGTATTCAGCATGGATATGTTGTGAGTCAGACTACAGTAAGACATCTGTTAAAATTCCTTGATCCCAGTGGTGTGGAACGAAGGCGAAGGAGACGGCTGATGCGACGAGTGTATTTAAATCCTGGGCCTAATTTCATGTGGCACGTAGACTCCTATGATAAGCTGAAGCCGTTTGGTATATGTATTAATGGAGCAATCGATGGCTTTTCAAGACAAATGATATGGCTTCATGCTTTCTCTACAAGCAGTGATTCTAAAGTCATTGCTGGATATTTCATAGCAGAAGTTGAAAGGAGGATGGGGACACCTGCCAGAATCTGTGCCGATTTTGGAACTGAAAACGTCACAATGGCAGAAATGCAGAGATTCCTGCGATGGAGTGCTGATCCATCCGCAACTAACTGCTTCATCTCTGGATCCAGCAATCATAATCAACGGATTGAAAGCTGGTGGGGCTTTTTGAGGACTCATCATGCTCAATTCTGGATGAATCGTTTTCATGATCTGAAAGAGAATGGTTATTTCTCTGGTGACTTTTTGGACAAGCAGCTTGTTCTGTTTACTTGTCTGAAGATAGTTGAGGTAAATCAAAACATCAAGGCTGTCATGCTTATTTTCTTTCTGTGAATGCTCTTTTGTGTTTGCAAGAGTATGAGGACGGGGGCAAAAATAAAATAATGTATTTTTGCTATTTATTCATGATTTGAAGTAGATCGCTGATGCCATTTACATTTCAAAATAAAAATAGAACTCCCTCCCAAGTCCCCCACCCCCCTCCCCACCGAAAAAAAGTGTTTTGTTTTAAAACTAAATTATAAAATAGACAGTTACAAAAAATAAAAAACAGGCTATGTTTATTATTATTAAAATGTGGGACCCGATTGTTAGTACTGATCTAATTAAAACTGAAGCCGAATAACAGTTAACCTAACTGCAGTGAAGTTAGTTTCAAGTTGGACTAACTTCACTGCGGTGTTAAACCGCCTAGGAATAAAACCAAGATAATAGCAAGCATGAGCAGGATTTTCAAAACGAGCCTGGTAAAGTTAATGATTTATTACAAAAAAAGTCACTAAAAATGCAGGGGCAACGTCACGCAGCAGAGTAAATAAATAATTTGTGGAAAAGAAGCTAGAAACAGAGTCTTAGCTAAGGGAGGGGGGCGTGGTCCTTTATCCTCTACCACGCCAGCCTCAATAGTAAAACACAAAAATTCAGAAAGACAACAAATAATCTAAAAATAAATATAACAGCAAAAGTGAATAACTTAAAAAATATCAAAATAAAACAAAATCCAAAAACAAATCCAAAACAGCAAATATATAAAGAAACATGAAAATAACTCAAAAGAGGCAACATTACCACATAAAGGCTTCTCTTTGGCTGTCTTATAGTCACTGTTCACATTGTGGTGCTGAAAACGCAATGGCTACTTTTGTACCTTTATTATAACAACGTGAAGATGTCATAAAGTGTGTGTAAAAACACACACTTCACGTGTATTACAGAATACCTAAAGAAACATAATTAAACTGACAAAAAATAACCATAGCAAATAAACATAAGTAAAAGCACTAAGTAGAACTGAACCAAAGGAAAACAGGAACCAGACAAATCTAACCAAATTAATAACGTAACACAAAATAATTATGAAACTGGAATGAGTCGAAAAGAATTCACCAACCTGGGATCCCTGAAGATCCAAGGAGAACCAGGAGGTTTAATACCACATGGAGTCACTTTAACTGCCGCCCTTAAATCTCAAATAAATTCACATTGCAAGCTTTCAACTAAGGTAGGTTTTAATTTAATTAGCTAAATAATGTTTTTAAAAAAAACATAGGTATACCAGTATTGAACGTCTTCAAACAAGACATCTACTGACCCATATTTTTGCAATCGGTTTGCCGTAGAAATCTAATCAAATTATATTTGTATAAATCCCCAATTCTAGTTAACTTTATCAAAGAAACATAATTGAAATCACAAATTTTCAAATCAACAAAATATATGTAATAAATCTACAAGTATGCAATGAAGTAACATAATGCACCACTATGGCACACAGCTTTGCAGAATCTGCTGCACATGTCAGAGTTTTTTTTTCAGTGCATTTTGTATTCCTGATGGCTTACACATAAACCTTGTTCCACCAGCTTTGATGACTGTGTGCCCTCTATAAGCTTTGTACAAAGTTCCTCTTATGTATCATGTTGGAACACAAAAAACAACAACTATATATTCAATTTAAAATAGCTGAAGGAAATTTCAAACACTAGATTTTTAATCATTCTATCTATTTTTTTAAATGTGTGACTCTTTTACACAGAAAACACAAAGAATAAGCCATGCATGGATTAATTAAACAAACATCTGCTTTTTATTCTTGAGAGTAAGCTTGCATGAGCCTGCTGTAGCTAGCATATTATGATATATCAATTACATAGCATCTTGCAATGGTATGTAATTGATGTGTTATATTTATTATAAATATAACATTTGAAATGTAGTTATTAATTTCACATTTTCACTCCATCCGCATTGTATCAGTTTTAAAAGTTTCCCTTTTATTTCAGAAATAATGTGTACCCTACCAAATGATTCTGAATAGGAAGTATTTACACAAATCTTAACTGAATATTCATTTGCAGGAGAAGCTCCAACAGGTTTCCCACCTGTGGAATACGCACATCATCCGACACAGCAGAAATACAGTGGCTCCAAGTGGACGTCCAGTTCTTATGTACACCATCTCACATCTGTTTGGTGGACAAGAACACCTGGTGGAGGTCTCCCAGGAGGCAGTAGATGCTTGTAAAGAGGAATGCTGACATAGAGGAGCTTATCCCTGTGATGAAACAGTACTCAGCTTGTGTTGCCATATAATGTATGAGAACTTTTTACTCGCACCATCCACAGCAGATGAAGCCAATGAGTTATACATATCCCTGAGAACATACATACGTATGGCCTTATAAATGGTGCAATACAGCCTGTCATATTAGCATGAGGTTTTTTGTTGTCGTTGATGTGTAACTGTGAACATTTTTTCACAATATTTTTGAGGGAAAAAAAAAATCCATAAAAAAATCTAAAAAAACAATTATAGAAATAACCCTGAACCAATAATGTTAGGGTTTTTATTTTATCAGCCTTTGTGCTCATGTGTAAAACTGCCTACGTGAGACACAAAGGTCAGACGGCAGGCGCCACACCATTTGGCTCTCCCAAACAGCTATGTGTTTTTGTTAATCTATGGTCTGGACTGGGTTTGCCCAGCTCAGATCAACCCCTTTTTTTCTTCTTCCTTTAATAAAAGAGAAAGCCCAAGTAAGGAGTCAGAACTTCCTGGACAGCACGCCGTTAGGAGCTGTTGTGGAATTTCTCCTCTTTGTGAAGGCCTTCACAAAAAGACAACGAGCCTCTCTGGTGTTATTCTTTCTTAGCAGGTTAAATAAATCAAAACCCTTACAAATAATATATAGTGTACTTAGCTGAAATATCTAAGAAATGGAATAGGACATTAACCAATTGATGATGCTGGCCTTTTAATTGCATGCATTTTTTTAGCTTTGTGATGGCTACTGAATTGCAGGTTTACATAATGATGCTATGTGGCATTTCATGGCCGTCAATTTTATTCATTCAACACTTACAAAAACTAACCATTGTTTTAGTAGTTTGGGTGTTAAATAATTATATAGCCCATTACTTCAACTTTAAGAGTTAAGTTTTCCATTACTAAGCTGAATTTCCAATGGAAAATTATATAAAAATAAATTGATGAAACTGTTGGCAAACATGTTTATTTTTCACATCTGTCAATCAACAACTACTGAGATGCACAATTTTTATTTTCTGTAACTTGACAAAAACATACAGAGCGGGGGGGGGGGGNGCGGAAGATGAGTAGGACATGCTTCGCGTGGGCTCCCGCTCTCATTTTCTCTGTATATGGTTTTCCATTAAATATCCTTGCTGTTTTGAGCGTTTGGTCTGTCTGAACTCGACCCCTGAGTGATTCTAGCCTGGAAGAGTAGAAGAATGGCGACAAACTTGAGGAAATACAAATATTCTAGCTCTGCAGCTGCCAGGCCCGACACTGCCTCGGAGCAGACTACAGCTAAAGCCAGGAGCTCAGCACCTCCTTCTCCCTCCCACGGCGAGGCGGACGAAGTCTGACATCCTTGCCGCTATAAAATCCGATATCTCAGCTGTGATTAAATCGGAAATAAAAGAGGCCTTGGCTGAAGAGTTCACATTTATTAAAGGAGAGCTACAAGCAGTGAGGGCGGAAGTGGCTAACGGCACAACGCAACTTCGTGCTGACTTGGACCAAGTTAAACAGAGCGTCAAAGAGGTAGACGATAGCTTATCAACCTGGTCCGATGAGGTTGTTACTCTACGTACCACCATGATGGAACTGAAAGAAGAAGTAAATGGGCTCAAAAAGAAATGGGACGTTATGGAAGGGCGCATAAGAAGGTGCAACGTGCGGATCATTGGGGTTCCCGAGACACCAGAATCCAGCTCCACTACAGCGGTGGCTAAATTGCTAATGGAGGTGATACAGATGGATAAAGTGCCACTGATTGACTGATCCCATCCCACTGGGGGTGGGAACAAGTCAGGCGGTAAGCTGCAGGTTATTGTCGCTAAACTGCACTTATATCAAGACTGTGTTGAAATATTACGTTGGGCCCGGAGCTGCGGCTCTCTTCGCTTCAAGGAGGCACCGATCATCATCACATCTGACTACACAGCAGCTGTGGCCAAGGCTCGGGCGGTGTTTACAGAGGTGAGGAGGCTTCTTTGTGACTGACGAGAATTCGCTACGGCCTGCTTTTTCCTGCGCGGCTTCGCATCACTCATGGAGAGGAAGAGAAGGAGTTCTTGGATGCCAATAAAGCCATAGATTATGTTAAAAAGAAAATCATTTCAGAAACGGCCAGTGAGGACCGGGGTTGACTGCAGGTTCAATCCCCATCGATCCATTATGCCTGTCAGGTTGTATGGAACCTTCCAACGTTTATGTCCCGCGTTACTTTCTGATTTATTCTCAGACTTTATTCCGAGGGACAACATCCTTCTTTTTTTTTCTTTTTCTCTATGTATGGGAGTTTAGCAGGGGAGACAACAGCTGAAGGTAAGTGTGTTTATTTACAAGGTGGCTGCTATATACAGTGCGTGCGTCGTGGTAGGATCTGGAAGGCAAGAGGAACAGGGTGAGTCTCGGGTACCAATCCTGCTATCAGCTGAGCACTGCATGAATGACTTAATTGTTGTTCTTTGCTCTTACAGGTCCAGGAGGAGTCCAGCGGCGAGGAGGAGTAAAAGGAGGCGTTCAGGTGATCCAGGAGTCGACAAGCCAGTAATCCCGTCCAGGTGAGTATCCAAGTGTCCGAGGTAAGTATCCGTGAACCCACAGCTCCGTGACGTGGCAAAAACTCTACAAACAAGAGGCATAGAGAACATAGTCAATAAGTCATCAACACTTGGTTAGAAAACAGTGGCTGCGAATCTAACCCAGGAGGTTCGATGCTCCAGCGAAGGTCTGGTCTCAACTGGAGGCTTAAGTACTGGCAGTCTTCATTATCTGAATCTGGATCACCTGTGGAAGTAGAAACTAGAGGAGCCGCCCCAAGGCGGGGCCAAAACTCCAGATCCCTACAGAAACCTTCTTTTTAATTTTGATTACTGTTATTTAGATGAGGTGGGAACCCAGGCAGGGAGTTTTGTTCCCCAGTATAAGCACAAATGTGTGGATTTTTTGTTTGTTGGGTTCTCCGTGTTCGTTCAGGAGAGAGGGGTGGGATTATACCGGATCTATCTGTTTTGAGAGTGTCTTTTGTCAGGTATCTTTCTGTGATGGTTTGTGGATATCGCACAATAGTCCGATTAGCCATACATGAGTAGTCCTAATACTAACAGGTTCATCAATAGTCAATAGTCAATAGTCAATAGTCATCAATAGTTAATTGTGTGAGTTGTAATGTAAAATCACTTAATGGTCCAGTGAAATTTAGAAAGGTTATGACACATTTAAGACAACTTGATGCTAATATAGCTTTCTTGCAGGAGACCCATTTGTGTAAAGCAGACAGTGTAAATCTAGACAAAAGATGGTCTGGTCAGGTGTTTCAGTCTAATTTCAAATCCAAATCAAGAGGGGTAGCCATATTAGTCAGTAAACAGGTGCAATTTACAGCATCCAGTGTTAAAACTGACGCTGCTGGACGCTTTGTTATTGTGGTGGGAAAACTGTATGCACTTCCAGTTAGTTTAGTCTCAGTATACACTCCAAATTGGGATGATAAAACATTTTTTAATACTCTTTCAAATATACCTAACATTTTAACACACAGTCTCATAATTGGGGGAGATGTGAATTGTGTGCTATCATCTCTTGATCGTAGTACAGCGGGAAAGATCTCTCTCTCTAAATCTGCCAAGCTAATTAATTCATTTCTTAATACTTATGGTGTGGTAGACGTGTGGTGTTTTCAAAATCCGACTTTAAGACGGTATTCGTTCTTCTCTCCTGTTCATAAAAGCTACTCACGGATTGATTATTTTCTCCTTGATAAACGGATTTTACCTCTAGTGAGAGAATGTGATTATGGAGTGATAGTCATCTCTGATCATAGTCCGCTCACAATGAAACTGAACGTTCCTGTCACACAATTGGTCCTTGGCGGTTTAATCCCATACTTTTATCTGACGAAGACTTCGTTGATTTGCTTGCATCCAAAATCAAGTTTTTTATTGATGTTAATCGGACTCCTGGGATGTCACTTAGCACTGTTTCGGAGTCAGTAAAGGCTTATCTAAGAGGCCAAATTATTTCTTACTGTGCAAATAAAAAGAAGAAAATTGTTGAACGACTAAAATTGCTAACTGATCAGATTCTACAATTAGACAGGGAGTGCTCCCACACTTTTAAACAAGATTCACTTTAGAAACGTATATTACTCCAAACGGAGTTTAACATCTTATCTACCCAACAGGCCGAATATTTGATATCCAAATCTAGATATAGCTACTACGAGCATGATGAGAGGGCTGGACGCATTCTTGCACAGCAGATACGGCAGCGCTCGGCTAAACAGGATATCCCAGCAATAAATGATGACTATGGTGTAAAATGTTGTGATATAGCAGAAATTAGTCAATGTTTCAGCAAATTTTACCAATCTCTGTATACTTCTGAAGCCTCACTTAGCCCAACTGAATTGGATGACTTTTTTAAAGTTGTTAAAATTCCTTCACTAAATTTGGACCTGTCTAACGAGTTGGAGAGAGATTTATCTTTAACTGAGAGAAAGTCTGCAATTAAAAACATGCAAAATGGAAAATCTCCAGGACCAAATGGCTTCCCGGCAGAATTCTTTAAGAAATTTTCAGATCTACTTTCTCCCTTGTTATTATCAGTTTTTGAGGAATCCCTGGCCACACAATTATTGCCACTATCTATGCGTCAGTGTCAGAAGGCGGGGAGATGGCAGCGAACCCAGAACGCAGACTCATGATGTAAAAAGGAAACTAATTTATTAACTTAAATAAACTGACAAAACAAAGGGCTGACGAGGCAGCAATCAACAAGACTAGAGACAGGTGTAGATGGGCGTGGCAGGAAGGCAAAAGAGTGACTGGGGAGGAGTGAATAGTGACAGCAAACATGAACAGGAAAAACTAAACTGAAACAATAACTCAAACCAAAACAAGACAATAATCAAAACAACAAACTGAAAATACCAAACTATGACAGAAACAAGACAATAATCAAAACAACAAACTGAAAATACCAAAACTATGACAGTCAGGCTGTAATTTCACTGCTTTTAAAGAAAGATAAAGACCCTTTGAGCTGTAGTTCATATCGCCCGATATCGCTTTTAAACAGTGATGCAAAAATTCTTGCAAAGATGTTGGCGAATCGAACAGATTATCCCCACAATTGTCTCACCTGACCAGACTGGTTTTGTTAAAAATCGTCAATCCTTCTTTAATATCAGGCAGCTGTTTAATGTGTTGTACACTTCTGCCCCGTCCGGTCACAACTGTGATGAGATTTTAGTTTCGCTGGATGCTGCGAAAGCGTTTGACTGGGTGGAGTGGAACTATCTCTTTAAGACCTTAGAGATGTTTCATTTCGGTCCTAAATTTGTTTCATGGGTGAAGTTCATGTATACCTTACCAATGGCAGCAGTACGTACTAACAGTAATCTATCCAGCTATTTTGAATTGAAACGTGGTACGAGGCAGGGGTGCCCACTTTCGCCACTCTCATTCGCAATCGCGATTGAACCACTTGCAGTGGCTTTGCGGAATAGTCTGGAAATTAAAGGTATCAACCGGTTTGGCACTGAACACAAAGTTTCCTTATTCGCTGATGATACACTTCTTTATATTTCAGATCCCCTGTCTAGTATTCCTGAGTTACTTATCTTACTTCAAAAGTTTGGAAGCATTTCTGGCTATAAGGTTAACCTTCAAAAAAGTGAATTGATGCCTGTGACCCCAATAGAAGGGCAGCATATGGGTACAGCCCCTTTTAAAATCAGCTCTGTCAAATTCAAATACCTTGGTGTTTGGATTACTCACAGTCACAAAGATCTCTATATAGCAAACTATCTGTCTCTCTTGGTGAACCTTAGGAAGGACATTGCTACATTGGCATCCCTGCCTCTATCCTTGGGGGGGTAGGATCAATTTGATCTAAATGGCAATACTGCCCAAATTACTCTTCAGAGCTTGCCAGTGTTCCTCACCAGGACGTTTTTTTTTTTAATTTTTTTTACCAATTTAAATCGTGAGTTGGCATCATTTAACTAGAATAAAAAGCATCCCCGGTTAGGCAGTAAGATGCTACAGCAATTTTTTATATGACTATGGGCGGCTACTGTTAGAGCCTTACTGTACTGGTTGAGAGAGGATAATCCTGTTCCTACCTGGGTGACTTTAGAGAGGAATTCAATTACATCTATCTCTCTCTCTCTGCTCTACTCTGCTCCCAGCTACCGTTCAATCAACCAGTCTCAACTTTTACTTCTAATCTGGTGGTAACTCACACAATAAAGATTTGGAATCAGTGCAGGAGGTTGTTTAAAAGTACAGAATTATTATTATCTGCCCCAGTATCAAATAATCACATGTTTGCTCCCTCACTAATAGACTCTGCTTTCAATGCTTGGGGTTTAAAGGGAACATCCTCTTTATATGATCTTTATATAGACAATAGGTTTGCCTCATTTGAACAGCTAACACAGAAATTTGACATCCACAAGTAACAATTTTTCAGGTATTTACAATTGAGACATTTTGTAATGTCGAACTCTGGATGTTTTCCTCTATGTCCTCCAACTTCTCTTTTAGATGAGATTCTGATGTGCAAGTCTGTAACAAAACATTCTAGGAGTAGAGTTTATTCTTTGCTCAGTTCATACAATGACATCAATTTAGATTCTTTGAAGTCCAAGTGGGAGATGGACTTGGAGGAATCCATATCAGACACAGTTTGGCAAAAAATTATTCAAAATATTTATGTGTCTTCAATATGTCTGAAACATGTTATAGTTCAATTCAAGGTAGTACATAGTCTACATTGGTCTAAGGACAGATTGTGTAAATTCAAAAGGGACTTGGATCCGACATGTGATCGTTGTAAACAATCCTCAGCCACACTTTACACACATTCTGGACTTGTCCAAAGTTACACGGATAATGGCAAGGCATCTTTGACACCTTTTCAGGAATATTTGGACAAACTGTTCATCCATCACCACTCATCTCTCTCTTTGGGGTGGCTCCAGCAGAGGCCTCCTTCAGCAAACATCAGAGGACTGTGTTAGCTTTCTGCTCTCTACTGGCTAGAAGACTCATTCTTCTTCGATGGAAGGATCCACATCCTCCAGTATATGGACACTGGTTAAGAGAGGTTATGTCTTACATCCATTTGGAGAAAATTAGATATACTGTTGGGGGATCTGTAAACAAATTCTATGATATCTGGAAGCCATTTATATCTTATGTAGGGAAAATTTCAGCAGATAAATTTGTGTAAAGGCCAAATGTTGGCTCTTTATTTAGGCACAAACCTGTGCTTTGCATCGATTGATGTATGGATATAAGGTGGATACATGTTGGAGTAGTAGATCAGGTATAGGAGAGGAGGTGAGGGGTGGGAGAGATTTCTGTTGGGTGTGTTTTTGTAAGTGTTTTTCTTTTGGCTTATGTAAAAAATAATAAAAAGACTTGGATCAAAAAAAAAAAAACCAACATACACAGCAGCTACTGAAATATTATGTTTATTACTGGAGGCTTAAACCACTTTGAAGGTAAACAATAAACTGTTTTTTTTCTATTTCCGAACTGTATAATACTAAATCTCATATTGAAATGTAGTCCTTTTGAAACTCATTGCACAACAGAAATGTTTTACATTAACTGAAAAAAACAAAAAAAACCCAAAACACATTTAACAGAAAAAAACGTGCTTACATACTTCGGTATATTTCTGTTATGAACTCTAAACAAACCTTCAGTTTGTTTAAACTGAAGCTTTTTCAGAGTTTCATTAAATTACATTCAGTGGTTCATACAAGTTTTTGCTAATGATACACCACTGTCAGTTTCACATTACATGGTTATTAACAACAAACATTATCGTTATTTACAAATGCCACAAATATACATAGCACAAGCAGTAGTAACATGTAGTACTTTGAGTGCAACTATCAGACAATTTCAGGTTTCACACTTATTTTATTAGTATTCTGCCAGTATTATAATATTGAAGACTGCTTATGTATTTTATTTGTAACAAAAAGCATCTAACATTGTATGTGTGAAAATTCATACCGCAATCAGCCATACCTGTTCTCCCAGTAAAAAGAGAAGCCCCTGAGAAAATTGAGTTGGCCAAGGTTCCCTCTGAGTATCACGACCTAGCTCTGGTATTTAGTAAGGCCGAGGCACTAGCACTTCCTCCACACAGACCTTATGATTGTGCCATCGAGCTATTACCCAGTGCTCCCCTTCCTTTCAGTCGACTATTTAACCTCTCCGCCCCAGAAAGAGAGGCTATGAAGTCCTACATCGAGGCATCACTATCATTGGGCATCATCCACCCTTCCACATCTCCTGTCGGTGCGGGATTTTTCTTCGTAGAGAAGAAGTATAAAAATCTCCGTCCCTGCATTGATTACTGTGGTCTCAATCAAATAACTATTAAGAATAAATATCCCCTACCTCTAATAGACTCAGTTCACCAACAATTACATGATGCCACCATCTTCATGAAACTGGACCTCCGAAACGCTTACCATTTGGTAAGAATTAGGAAGGGAGATAAGTGGACTGCCATCAAGACCCCCTTAGGGCATTTTGAATATTTAGTGATGCCCTTTAGACTCACTAATGCTCCTGCAGTCTTCCAGTCCCTCATTAATGACATTCTGCATGATTTTTAAAAACGTTTTTGTGTTTGTAAATATTGTAAATAAAACCACTTACCTTTATCCTTGTCTCCATGTCTGGTTTCCGGTCCTACTCTTATGACAACCCTGGATTATGTCAGTTATGAATATATTATTTTATTTTTTTTAGTAAATAAACTTTACAATGGGACTTAAAGTAGCTCTGGCTACTTAAACCTTGTTGAATTGTTTTGGTTAGATAAATAAAAAAAGAAAACTATGTTAAAAGAAAAATGAAATCTTTTTTTTCCTGTTCCTGTTGGATAAGTTGGAGTCTGTGGATGTTTGGAACAAAGATAAAGGCAGCTCTGTGCTGCTGCACTGAACCAACTTGGTGGTCAATATCCTCACTGAGACAAATCAAACGGCTCCCAATGTCCAGTAGCCTCGAGCCATTTAACACATTTCAAAGTGCCTGGACCTCAAACCTTTTCAAAGGCCTCCCTTTAACTGTTGCCCAGCAGCATCAGTTCACAGAGCACCAGAATGGATATCCAGAGTCTGTCATGACACTCTCTGTCAGATATCCCTTTTGTGGGTTCACAACCTGTTTACACGTACACATCTCCCACAGCCTTGGTTCTTCTTTTCAGTCAGAGAGCTGATTTTATTAAATTCACCTGCTGCTGCACAGAGAAACCTGAAAGAAGAAAATGCATTTTTGAAGTCATTTGGTTGATGGATGGACACATCTGTGTAGTCCAATCTCCTAAGACAGTTGGTGGAACATTAACACAAAGTCCTGCAGTTCCATTTTGTTGATTTTGTTTAAACATGGTAAATGTCCCCACATGAATCTGTAGAGTAAATACACTAAACTTGTTGCTTCCTCACTTTTTCTCAATTCTGAGTGCAAAATGCAAGAACTCTTGGCAATAATAATTACTTGCTCACTGTTTCACCTTTATTTGTGTTTTGCTAAAGGCCCTTCACAAAGGATAACAAACACGCTATGCTCTCTGTGACCTATTAGAATGTAGCTGGATTGTGGCAAATTTGAAAAATCCCGTTCAGTGTGAAAGACCACAATAGGTATCGTGTCTGTGCAAGGTTGTTTCCATGAATTTAAAATCATGGGCATAAATCCCGGTGGGTCCAGACCCCGCAAATCCAGTCCAGAAGCCACTTAATAAGGCTATGTTCACACTGCAGGTCTAAATGCTCACTTCCTATTATTTGCTTAAATCTATTTTTTGTATGTGGTCATACATTTTAAATGCAACCTCCATTGGACTCCACTGTGAACAGTCTCCAATTCCTGAAATGACCCACATGTGTACTCTGAGCACTGTGTTTACTGAAGTAAATATGGGCGCTGTGAGTGTTAGCCTGTGTGTATTGTCAAGGAACATGAGTTGAGATCAGCCTGAAACCCACTCTCAGGCCAGTGCAAGTAAAGGATGTTGCTTAAGGCTTAAAAATGAAGTATTAATGGATGTATGAAATAAATATTGTATTTTTAGTCATGTGGTTGATTAGTACAGCAAAAAACTAGAATTACTTATAATTACTTAGTATGTTTCTGAACTCAAAATAATGTTTTGCTCATACTACATGTCTGATGAGGATTACAAAAGACTAGTGGCTGATGAGGTGTAGTTGAGGCAAAATGAGGAAGTTTCTTCAAAGCTGCACACACCAAATATGGCTAGGAAGTCACAAAGAAAGGGTGATACTGTAAACTGTAAAGACACAGCTAAGACAGTTGACAGGCAAGCAAGTAAATATAAAATCAGTAAAAAGTGTGCTCAAGATTTTAATAAAGAGGTTGTGTGTGTGTGTGTATCTACTATTACTAGTAGAGGAAGCTGGACATTGAATTAAAGGTAGTAATAATAATAAAAAAAAAACATACTGTGAATCACAAAGTTAAATGTTAAAATTAACAATGACTTATTTCTGTAATAAGAAAGTAATAATTTATTGAATAATTGATCAGGTAATAGATTATACTTAATCTTTTAATATTATGGGTATATGATATGGGGTAATGAAACAATTAAAAGTCTAGTTTTAGGCTATCCATGAGGGCCGGGTTACTTCTGGGTTGTCAGAGGGGGTTTGGAGGCTGGGGGAGCCTGGGGGGGGGCTGTTTGGTTTCTTGGTGCCTGGCTGGGCTGGTGGGCCTCTGGTCCAGGGCTGCTGGTGGTGGGCTCGCCATTCTGTGTTGGCTAGGGTTCCCCTGGGCGACCGGCACGGGGGGTGCTCTGTGGGGGATTCCCCCTTGACATCTTTGGGGGTCCCCGGTGTTCCCTTGGCCTCGTTCAGCTGGATTGGTGTGGGCAGGTAGGTCAGGAGTGGGCCAGTTGTGGAGCTGGCCCCAGGGGGGCAGTCGTGTCCATACCTTGGTGCCCATCCACTTCCCCCCAGCACATGCAACACAACTCACCAGTAGGGTCTTGATGTGTGGGGCGGAGAGCCCTGCAGGCATGGGGAGAGCACCAGGTAGCACCTCCCCTTGCCATATTTGGCCCCGCCCTTTAATGCATTAGAGACACTTAGGATTTTGGGGTTAGGGAAGGTCCTGCTGTCTGCAAGCAGTGGGGTCCCACTGAACTGATTTTAATGCACCTTTAGACTTACACAGCTGCACCCATTGCAACATTTCACACAACCACAGACACGCATGCAACACATGGGGGAGGGCATGGGCTGGGCTTGGGGGGCGCGGTTTCCCCCTCTTGCTCCCGTCCTGGTGCCTGCACTAGTTCAGCAGGGGCTGGGGTTTTGGGGGCTAATAATCACAAGGACTGTCATGGCCAACAAAACAACATGCATAACAACTGACTTTGGAATGTGGAATGGTGAGAACCGATTACCCTCAAATCATTATTGTGACATGAGTACACAACACTGCAAATCAACATAAAGAAGGAAGGAGAGAGCTAAAATTGCTAACTTGATGCTAACAATCAGAAGCAGTTTCAGACTATGACATTTGTTAAATCACACATGGATTGTCGCTACCCCTCCCTGGGCTGCCACCTTATCATGGTGGAGGGAAACCAGTCTCCTTGAGAGGGGTTGGACACTCTTTCACTCTGGAGTTGCCCACGGTGAGAGGCGTTGAGCAGGAGTGGGCATACTTGTTATCCCCCATCTTGGTGCCTGTACGTTGGGGTTTACCCCAGTGAACGAGAGGGTAGCCTCCCTCCACCTACGTGTGGGGGGACGGGTCCTGACTGTTGTTTGCGTTTATGCGCCGAACAGCAGTTCAGATTACCCACCCTTTTTGGAGTCC
>NC_051451.1:4237055-4242159 GCF_001649575.2 Kryptolebias marmoratus | reverse complement strand
CCCTGGTAAGGTCTATTCGGGGGTTCTGGAGAGGAGGGTCCGTCGGATAGTCGAACCTCGGATTCAGGAAGAGCAGTGTGGTTTTCGTCCTGGCCGTGGAACACTGGACCAGCTCTACACCCTCGGCAGGGTCCTTGAGAGTGCGTGGGAGTTCGCCAACCGGTCTACATGTGTTTTGTGGACTTTGAGAAGGCGTTTGACCGTGTCCCTAGGGGAATCCTGTGGGGGGGTACTCCAGGAGTATGGGGTACCGGGCTCTTTGATATGGGCTGTTAGGTCTCTGTATGACCGGTGTCAGAGCTTGGTCCGCATTGCCCGCAGTAAGTTGGACTCATTTCCAGTGAGAGTTGGACTCCGCCAAGGTTGCCCTTTGTCACTGATTCTGTTCATAATGTTTATGGACAGAATTTCTAGGCACAGCCAAGGTGTTAAGGAAATCTGTTGTGGTGGCCTTAGGACTGTGTCTCTGCTTTTTTATTTGCAGATGATGTGGTCCTATTGGCTTCATCAGGCCGTGATTTACAGCTTTCGCTGGAGCGGTTCACAGCCAAGTGTGAAGCAGCTGGGATGAGGATCAGTGCCTCCAAATCCGAGGCCAAAGTCTTGAGCCAGAAAAGGGTAGAGTTCCGTCTCTGGGTCGGGGAAGATGTCCTGCCCCAAGTGGAGGACTTTAAGTATCTCAGGGCTCGGGGTCATGTTCACGAAAGGGGGGGAAACGGAGCAGGAGATCGACAGGCGTATTGGTGCAGCATCTGCAGTGAAGCGGGCACTGTACCGGTTTGTCGTGGTGAAGAGAGAGCTGAGTCAAAAGGCAGCTGGTTTGGGAACGCATTGGGATTCCCCCGGAGGAGCTGGCCCAAGTGGCTGGGGAGAGGGAAGTCTGGGTCTCCCTACTTAAGCTGCTACCCCCACAAACCGACCCCGGATAAGCGGAAGAAGGTGGATGGATGGATGGATTGTTGATATTTTTTTTTATCAATACCAAATTGGTCCGAATCACAAACTGATTTCAGGCTGTTGGCCTGTAAGCAGCTCATACCTTTTAATGACGGCGCACGTTCATGTAGCGTTTGAAGTAAAATTTCACATTTCTAGTCTCCTTCTCTGTGGCTGTGTCCTCCATTGTATTTGCCTTAATTTTTAAATTAAAAATAGTTGGAACTGCTGCTGGCAAAAGGTCCTGTTTTTTGGCGTGAAACCAGTCCACAGCAATAACGAGGGTCTGAGCGGGGCTTCTCTTTGAAGTGATCTGAACCAGAGTTCTGATAGGAATTCCCACATCGGAGCTTATGGGTCCAAATCTAAAGAAGACAAAAAAAAGAATCTCCCGTGGTATTTTCTGGCTGGTTGGAACAATTAATTCCAACAAGCTGAACTATATTGTACTGGTATTAATCTACTCCCTGTTGAATGGCTGAATGCTGTGAACCTCAGTGCCTCTGAGTGTCACACACCAGGGGGGATCACGGAAAAAGCCCAAAACACTTTAATAGTTTCTTCATAGTTCGGTATAAAAAAAATATAAAGTGTAATTTATTGTATCTTTTTTTTTTAAAATGAGCACATTTTAAGATTTTCTTTTATCTGATGTTAGCTTCAAAATGCTTCAGTTCAGCCTTAACAGTAGCAAGTGTCATGTCAGTTGATAGGATTAACCCACATGCAAGAACACAGGCAGGAGAACAAGGAAAGTTTAACCGGTTTATTATGAGCAGGAAAAAACTGGTTCGAGCGGCGGGCAGCAGCACCAACGGCACACTAAGAAAAAACGGGGAAGAAGTTGAATTTGAGGTTTGGAGGAAATTTGCATTGCATCAGAGAGAGTAGGGAGGGACTTACGGGTGTAGTGGTATTTGTGAGTCCTGGGGGGAGTCAGAGATTCTGGGCTTCAGTTTCTTTGGTTTTCGGGGGTGTTGCTAGGAAATGTCGAGTCCTTAGCGGAAGAAAGGAGCAGCAGCTTGACTTGAGCTGGTGTGGCGGCGTGGGTGGACGGACAGGTCAGCCAGGGCTTGAAGAGCGTCTGAGCGGGCGGTTTGCTAACTTGAGAGAGGGTTGTAGATGGATTCAACGATCAGCTTGCAGAGGGGAGTCAGGTAAAGTCATCACTAGTCAACAATCTGGCATCGAGGTGTTGGCAAACCACTTCTCTTAAGCTGCAGGTAAGGGCGTAATTGCCGACCGGTGTGTAGATGACGTAACAGGTCCGTCCCCCATGCAGCCGTCTCCAGGACTCTATCTAGAGGAGAAAACCAACCCCAACCTCCACCCAGAACCTAACAGTACCCCCCTCCCCTAAATGGTCGCCACCTGGCGACCAAGACGAACATGACGGAAGGGAAGCATGGTATGCAGAGATTAAACTGGGGTCCGGGATAAAGGAACCGAGCACCCACATGCGGTCCTCAGGACCACAACCCTCCCAATCCACCAGGTATTGCCACCCTCGTCCACATCGACGGGAGGCAACGATACGGCGCATAGTGTAGGCCGGATGGCCATCAATTTCATGGGCGGGTGGAGGGGGCTTGGGCCGAGGGCACAAGGTGCTGGTCTGAACAGGTTTCAACTGGGAAACATGGAATGTGGGATGGACGCGGAGAGTAGCCGGGAGACGAAGACGGACAGCGGATGGATTGATAATGGACTCAATCTTAAAAGGACAGATGAACCTAGGAGACAGTTTCTTGGACATGGATTTGAGTGGAATGTTATTAGTGGATAACCAGACTTCTTGTCCCGAGCTGTAGATGGGTGCAGGAGTCTTCTTTTGTCAGCAAAACATTTATTGCGGAAGGAAGTTCTATTGAGGGCGTCGTTAGCGATCCTCCAGATGTTCTTACAACGGCGAATGTGGTGTTGAACAGACGTGACTGAAATAAGAGACTCGTCAGAGGAGAGAAGAGGAGGTTGGTACCCAATGGAAACTTCAAATGGAGACAAACCAGTAGCAGTAGAAACATGACAATTATGGGCTTACTCCACCCAAGGCAAAAACTGACTCCAATCAGTCGGGTTGGTGGAGGTGTAACAACGTAAAATAGACTCGAGTTCTTGGTTGAGGCGCTCAACCTGATTGTTTGACTGGGGGTGATATCCTGACCTCAATTAAACCTTAGCAATAATTGCTGTGCAGAATTGTCTCCACACTTGAGAGATGAATTGCGGCCCTCTATCTGATAAGATCTCAATAGGGGTCCCATGAAGACGGAAGACGTTTCACCAGCAGCAATGCAACCTGAAATGCCGTGGGGAGTTTCTTGAGGGTGACTAAATGACAGGACTTGGAGAAACGGTCAATGATAGTGAGAATGGTGGTCATACCCTTAGATGGTGGAAGTCCGGTGATGAAATCAATGGCTATGTGCGACAACGGGCGTTTAGGAGTGGGAAGAGGCTGTAGTAGACCAGATGGTGGTTGATGGGATGACTTGTTACAGGAGCAGACAACGCATGCTTGAACGAACTCCTTGACATCCTTATGCACGGAAGGCCACCAAAACCTGCGATTGATTAAAGCAATGGTGCGACTTGTACCTGGGTGTCCAGAGAATTTTTGCTGAATGGATCCACTGAATGAAGCGGGCTCGGACGGGCGATGGAACGTAAATCTTGTTCAAAGGGCAGTTCTCGGGAGGTGGTTCAGACAGTTGGGCCTGTTTAATGATGTCTTCAATCTCCCAGGTCACGGCGGCCACCTTACAGCTGGGTGGAAGAATCTGGGCCGGGGTCTTCTCCGAGTCATCAGGAGAATGTAACCAACTGTAGCCAACAACTCTTGATCCCCCACATCATAATTGCTTGGAAGGATCAGGCTGAATCAGGACTGGGGCCTTGGAAAAAAAGGATTTTAGCTTCCTAAAAGCAGCATTAGCAACAGGGGACCACTGAAACTGAATCTTAGTGGAGGTGAGTGCAGTGAGAGGCTGGGCTGTCTGACTATAGTTACGGATGAACCGACGGTAGAAGTTAGCAAAACCAAAGAATCTTTGGAGCTGTTTTTGGGTTTCTGGAGTGGGCCAATCAAAAACAGCCTTGATATTGTCTTCAGTTGGTCTGACCTGTCCGCCCTCTAAGATGAAACCCAGAAATGAGACTGAAGGCTTGTGAAATTCACATTTTTCGGCCTTAACAAACAACTTATTGTCTAGCAGACGTTGCAAAACTGAGCGGACATGTTGTTTGTGTTCAGCCAGGGTCTTGGAGTAAATGAGGATGTCATCGAGATAGACAAACACGAAGGTGTTCAAAAAATCTCTCAGCACATCATTGACCAGAGCTTGAAAAAATGCTGGAGCGTTCGACAAGCCAAAAGGCATAACCAAATATTCAAAATGGCCCATTGGAGTCTTAAACGCAGTCTTCCACTCGTCACCCTCTCTAATTCTGAGTAAATGATAAGCATTGCGCAAATCTAGTTTAGTGAATACCGTGGCGCCATGAACCGGCTCAAAGGCTGATGACAGGAGTGGTAAAGGATACTTATTCTTGACAGTTATCTGGTTCCGTTGATCACAATATCTTAATCTCTCGTCTTGAGCACTGCGTGGGCATCAAGGGTGTCGCCCTCAATTGGTTTCGGTCCTACCTGACTAACAGGAGTTTCTGTGTAAAAATTGACAATTTTGTGTCTTCCACAGCTCCTCTTCCATATGGGGTTCCCCAGGGCTCAATCCTTGGCCCTCTTATATTTGCTCTCTACCTTCTCCCTCTCGGCTGTTTTCAGAAAGCATGGCATTTCATTCCACTACTATGCTGATGATTGCCAGATCTATTTTCCCTTGGCTCAAAAAATTACAGGCCAGCAACTTACACACTGTCTTAACGATATTAAAGTATGGTTTTCTTTTAATTTCCTTAGTCTTAATGAGAACAAGACAGAAGTTATGTTGTTTGGACCGAGTTGCTGTTCCACTCCCAGTGTAGATCTTGGCTCACTGTCATTTTATCTCAAGGACTATGTCACCAACCTGGGGGTGAAGTTTGACTCTGATTTTAAATTTGAAAAACAGATCAGCAGTGTTGTTCAGAAAAGTTTTTATCAGCTTCGTCAAATATCAAAGGTCAAACCAATTCTAACAAGATCTGATCTGGAGAAATTAATCCA
>NC_051451.1:4223903-4236436 GCF_001649575.2 Kryptolebias marmoratus | reverse complement strand
CGGCCAATGCAAGGCATGGCCGTTCGCCTGCTCCCAGCGGAGCAGGGAACTGCTCCCTATTGTTTTTGTACTGATTTTTCAGAATTGTGTATTAATATTATTCTTCTCCGGTAAAACGCGTTGGCCAGAAAAACGAGAAACTCATGGAGAAAAACCAACAAGGCAGTCTGATAGAAATACCCTACCGCTACTCAGACAAAAAAAGTCATAACGTCCCATACCTAGGGGCGCTATAACAAAGGACAATGCGTTTTTGCATATAACTCCTAAACCGTAAGTCCTACACTCAAAATCTTGATGCCTTCTAAAACTATGGATGATTCTGCATCTTTTTTACATTGGCCACGCCTACTTCCGCCTAACTAGATTTTTTGCTATAGCGCGATAAAGACAAAACCTACTTTTGAATACTACTCCCACATTAAAAGCTGGATCAACGTGAAATTTGGTACATACCATCTATAGGATGATCTGTTGAAGCGATGATCAAAAAGTTTTAAATATTTTGAATTTTGTGCAAGTAACGCAATAGCAAACACTTCAGTGCTAGCTAGCACAACGGTTAACTATAAATTTCTCCGCCATACTTTAAGATTATGGAAAATGCATTTACATCCCAATAGTGGATGAGATGTTGCCACTTTGTATTAAATTTTATGCGGTTTTACCAATAGGGGGCGCTATTATTTCATAAAATTTATATTTGAATAACCGCTTGATGAATTTACACCAAACTTGGTACAGATGATCAAAACCACACCTTCAGAGAATAGCTTGAATATTATAATGAAGTGGGCGTGGCTTATATGCTATCTCACCTTTGAGCTTTGAACTCGGCCAAATCGAAATTTAACTTCGTGAAAATTACTGATCTATTAGAGAATTGCGCTCTCTACGTATGAGGCAAAAGTTGCAAAACTTGACCTCTAGGTGGCGCTGTTACAGCAAAAAATGCCTTTATGCAAATTCTGTTACAACAACTAGGTGTACACACAGTATCTCTATTCTATTGTGTTCTGTGAACCATGCCTTTTTACCTGAGTTTTGAAAAGAAATTGTAAAATTATGCTAATTAGTAGAAAACTTACAAAATATGCGTGAACTACTTTTGTTAACTCCTCCCGAAGCTTAAAGCCAATTGAAGTGAAACTTCACATGGTATGACGGCACGACTGGCTAACCAAAAAACTAGAACGGATTTTCAAAAAAATGTTCAGTTTATGAAATATGCGTAAACAATAAATTTTTTCCCACAAAAAATTCTTTATTGAGCGTAACTTCAGAACAGTATGAATTTTAGCAATAGTTTTCATACCAGGGGTGCCTAAAGCCAAAAAAAAGATTTCTTTCCATTTTCAGCTTGATCCAACACTAGGGGGTGCTACAAAGAGGTAAAGTTTACACTGCCGAAATGGCTGAATGGATTTACGTGGAACTTGGTGGGTATCTTCAGTTTCAACCCTGAAACTATGTTATCAATATGGTAATGATTGGTCATAGTGGGCGTGGCTTATGTGCAAAAATGTATGTGTAGCCTTTACATTTCTAAAAATTCACAAAAAATCACTTGTTGAACATAGAGTGCAAAGACTTACAGGACATGTTACTTGCACAATCTGTAAAAGTGCAGATCAAAATTCGCGGCTCTATATTCAAGCATGTCGTTACTATCTACGAAGATCGTAACTAAAGATAGCAGTAGCAACTCAGACTGTGTTTGGCCGAACAACTTGAAATTTAGTACTCTGTTCAGACCTAGCCTATCTACAAAGCTCAAGAAATATTGCTTAAATTTGAGCGCCCCCTTGTGTTTAATAACAAAAAAACAAATAAATGCTAACCAACATAGCTGGTTTTCATTTTATTTTTAAAAAACCTTTTGACTATGGTGGATTGGACAATTTGGCCAAAGAAAGGACATGATAATTGTCATCTGTGAATATTTGCAGATTTGTTTGAGTCATTATTGATTTTTAACAAATTTCTGAATATATTTCAGTATGACCAGCACAGCTACGACCAAGGTTAACAATTTCTTGTACAAAATCCCTTCAGTGTGGACATTTCCTAAAGTGCTAACATTTTTCCTCATATACACACGGTGATGTGGGAATATTTGGGAAATTTTATCATAAAGTTTAAATTTTTTATGATTTTTTGCGTATTGGATGCACATCATGAAAATGACGTTTTCAATTTTTCATAAAGAATGTGTTTGATCCAGTAACATAGAAATAAAAGAATATTATTCCACATGTAGGCATGATCATTAGAGAATATTTTGGTAATTTTTGGAAGAGTTATGGATTTTTTTATGAATATTTTTTTCGCTCATCGTGGTATAACATTACAGTTAACATTTTTTACTGAAACAGCATTGGAACTAGGGACATAAAGATAAATGCATGTTATTACAGATGTAGACTTGATCATCTGAGAATATTTTGGTAATTATTTTACTTATTCTTGATTTTTTATGAATTTAATTACTTGACCAAGTGTACCATAAAATTGCATTGAACAATTTTCTATTGAAAATGCATTTTGTTTAGGGACATGGAGATAAATGCATATTGTCACAGATGTAGACTTGGTCATCTGAGAATATTTTTGTATTTTTCGAATGAATATTGAATTTTTTATGAATTCATTTCTTTGGCTCTGTGTGGTATCAAATGGCAGTTAGCTTTTCCTTACTAAGCTTTCTTCACAAATTATACCATTGCGTCTTACGGAGCGCCTCTGAGTACGGACCGACCTGGCAAGTTTTGACTCTGCCTGCTTGCCGAGAGAGGCGGCGGAGCCACGCCGGCGGGACGACAGGATCGGAGCGCGCAGATAGGGGCGGAGCGTGGGGGCTTGGAACCCGTTCATAACTGCTTGCAGTTCTAGTTATCTAGTTATCTTTTTATCAGTTTATTTGTTTTATCTATTTCCTTTTTACTGTTTTTATCTTTCTATTGTACAGCACTTTGGCTACCCCTGTGGTTCTTAAAATGTGCTATATAAATAAAGTTGATTGATTGATTGATTGATTCAAGCCTCGGTAATCTATGCAGGGTCTTAGTGTGCCGTCTTTCTTTCCTACAAAGAAAAACCCTGCTCCTAAAGGTGAAGACGAATGGCGGATGATTCCTGCAGTGAGTGAATCCTAGATGTACCTCTCCATGGCTTCACGTTCTGGACACGAGATGTTATATAATCTGCTTGACGGTAATGGAGCTCCTGGCAACAAATCAATACAGCAGTCATATGGGCGGTGAGGTGGAAGAGAACATGCTTTGGTTTTACTAAATACTTGTGCCAGGTCACAATACTCGGAGGGTACGGCAGACAAATCCGGTGGATCGACTTCATGAATCGCTGCCGGAGATGGACCTGGGGGAACAGCAGAACAGAGGCAGACGGAGTGACAGTGGTTAGGCCATGATTCTATCCTCTTGCCTGACCAGCAGATATGAGGATTATGTAAAGTCAACCAATCAAAACCCAAAACAACAGGTGAGTTTGTAGATGGGAAAACAAAAAAAGAAAAATGTTCTCTGTGATTACCTGCAATTACAAGGAGTAATGGTTTAGTGACATGGGTTATGGGTGGCAAGTCCTTTCCATTTAAAGCCGACACACGAAGAGGAGTGGATAACGGGATGGTTTCTTGGGCTAACTGATGAGCCAGTTCTGAATCAATTAGAGAACGTTCACAACCTGAGTCTATCATAACAGATAGCTGGATTTGATCATTCTCCAAACATAATTCTGCAGGAAGTGTCAGGTGAGAAATGTTCTTTTCAGTGTTCTGGCCCATCAGGTTCCTCACCTTTACTGATGGGCATGGTAATTTAACTTCTTCGGATAGTTGCCAACGAAATGACCAGGGGTTCCACAATACAGACAAAGCCGAGCGGACATACGCCTGTTGCGTTCCTCGGGGGTGAGGCGACTATGTCCCACCTGCATAGGTTCCGGCTCGGAGGACTGCGGCGAAACTGGAATGGGTGAGGCGGAAGCCAAGGAAGCAGAGCTAAAAGGTTTATGACCTCTCTCCTTGGTACGGGACCGGATTCGGTTGTCAAGGCGGATCGTTAACTTAATCAGATCTTCAAGGGTTTCGGGATCATCTAACACAGCGACTTCGTCTTTAATATTCTTGTTTAAGGCATGAAAAAACGCACTCCTTAAAGCAGGCTGATTCCAGCTTTATACGAAAATCAATAGCGAACTCAGCCACAGACTTATTTCCTTGTTTAAGGTTCCACAAGTCACGTGCCATCTTGTCCGGATCATAACATAATATCTGCTTAAACTCCTTCAGAAACTCATCAAATCTACATCCAAAATTAGCCAGATTAGGGAACTTTGCCTCAGCCCAATCCAATGCTTTCCCAGACAGATGGGTTAGTACAAAAGCAATCTTGGCTCCGTCGTGGGAAAAACTCAAAGGAGAATGATTAAAGGCTAGAGAACACTGCATCAGAAAGCCTCTGCATTTACTGGGCTCTCCGTCAAACCTTTCAAGCGGCAGAGGGCGAAACTCGGAAAACATGGACCGGCTTGAGGGTTCAGGAGCTGGAGCTGGCGCTGGCTCGGAAGGCTGTTGGATATTAGTCTGTAAAAAGTTTGCAATCTTTTCCAACTTCTGGTTGGTTTCCTCGTGAGTAGCATGGAGTTTGCGTAAAACAGATTCATGGGTTTGTAGCGTTGCTTGTTGTTCGGACAGGGTTCTCCTGATTGCGTCTGCGGGGCTAATTGGTTGGCCAGATTGTTCTGTCATGTCGGTTGATAGGATTAACCCACATGCAAGAGCACAGGCAGGAGAACAAGGAAAGTTTAACCGGTTTATTATGAGCAGGAAAAAACTGGTTCGAGCGGCGGGCAGCAGCACCAACGGCACACTAAGAAAAAACGGGGAAGAAGTTGAATTTGAAGTTTGGAGGAAATTTGCGTTGCATCAGAGAGAGTAGGGAGGGACTTACGGGTGTAGTGGTATTTGTGAGTCCTGGGGGGGGAGTCAGAGATTCTGGGCTTCCGTTTCTTTGGTTTTTGGGGGCGTTGCTAGGAAACGTCGAGTCCTTAGGGGAAGAAAGGAGCAGCAGCTTGACTTGAGCTGGTGTGGCGGCGTGGGTGGATGGACAGGTCAGCCAGGGCTTGAAGAGCGTCTGAGCGGGCGGTTTGCTAACTTGAGAGAGGGTTGAAGATGGATTCAACGATCAGCTTGCAAAGGGGACTCGGGCGTGTGGCGGGTAACTTTCCCTAGCGTCACGAGAGGCGAGGGGGTGAATGTCCAGATCCGAATGCTCGGGTAAAGTCATTGCTAGTCAACAATCTGGCGTCGAGGTGTTGGCAAACCACTTCTCTTAAGCTGCAGGTAAGGGCGTAATTGCCGACCGGTGTGTAGATGACGTAACAGGTCCGTCCCCCATGCAGTCATCTCCAGGACTCTATCTAGAGGAGAAAACCAACCCCAACCTCCACCCAGAACCTAACAGCAAGGGAGTTTGCTAGTAATACTAAGAACCCAGGTGACAAAAATGGTTGCATTACACAAATGTTCTTTGGTTAGGAAAATGTAATGGTAAAGTAAATGATTATTTGAAGTAAAGTTTACAATAAAAATGTATACTGTATTGTTTGTTTCTGCTACTATAACATTTTAGATGTTTGGATTCTTTTAGCAGGTTAAAATCTGCACATTTCAGTCAGTCATATTAAATACTTTAAAGTCTCACAGGGTTTGAAACCTGAAAAAAACAGAAACACGTAAGTAAGAGAAGGGTTTTATTCTAAAGGGTGCAGGACCTAAATAGTTTTCATCTGCAGAGAGAATTGGAACAGGAGTTTGAGGTTGCACAGATAAGTATATGACAATAGTTGCTTTGACTGGTTTGAAGTGTTTTCTCCTAATATGTTTCTGTGATTTTTAGGTTCCTAAGGAGATGGTGGATTCTGGAGATCCAGGACATGTGAGTATGAGAACAAAGTGAGAATGGTGAGAGCAGAGCAGGCAGATCTGGGATTAAAAGCCGAGCTGACATCTGTTTGTAACAAAAAAGGATTCCAGGAGCAGAGTTTCACTGACCATTAAGCTACCACAGCACAGTGAGATGATTGTTTACCTCTGCCAAGTTCTCTTGCAAATTCAGTCAATAAATTCTTTGTTAGGATACAGAAATTAATTTGGGCAACTTTAATAGAAACATTTTACTTAAAATCTTTTTGAATCATGATGAATGTGTGCACAGATCTTTTTAAAGCTAAGAGAGTAAGTACAGTGATGGACATGATAGCCATCTGAGGCAGAAAAATAAATGAGGTGTCATTTATAAATGCCCTATACCTCCCACATGACTGTGTAGGAGAGAGCAGCTCCCATGTTTATGGATCATACGGTGACAAACTCACCAGCAGCCCACACTGCTGCTGAAGTATTGACACTGTTGGCAGCATGTAATGGTCTGAGACTGATGATCTGAATCTAAACTGCTGTGTAGAACTGAGATGATGCATAATAGCAGATTTGTTTCTTTTTTGTTTTAATCTTTAGAATGAAACAGTCTTTCAGATAGTTTTGCTGTCTGTTTTGGGGAAGATAGAGAAGAATCGTTTAGTGGAACTAATTTTGCCTTTCAAAAAAGCCCAACATTTTCCTGACAGCAATTAGTGTTTCCATATTTTCAGGTTGTAATCCCATCATCATCATTCTGTAATGACTACAATTAACCTTCATGTCAGAGTTTTGTATTAAGATCAATCTGTGTTGAAAAATGACAAAAGTTGTAGCTGTTTTGGTCAAACCTTAAAAATTATGCACAATCTCATGCAATATTGCAAGATGTCACACTCAGAGAATGTGTTGTGAAACTTAAATTGTAGCTCAGTATCTGTAAAATTGACTGAATTACAGACAGTTTTTGTGTTTCCTAAGGTGAGTTGACTGTGCCTGCCCTCTTGAATTGGGATAGCTCGAACCTTATTCAGTTGGAGATGTACAACCAATGATTACTTTCTGAAAGGTTTCATTAAAATCTACCCAGTGCTTCATAAGATATTTTGCTAAGAGACAAACAGGGCTAACACCATCAGTTAATGGCAACTTTTAACAAAATGTCTTAAAGTCTTTTAGTGCCCAGAATATGTGGTAAGGACAACTCTCAGGTACTACTACATCAAATTTAATCTCAATGAATTTATAGCCATTTTTGGGTTTTTAAAGATGAGATAGCTGTGTTAGCCATCTTGGATGGAGCCAACTCTAAAGGCAGCTTGACTGCTTAGTGGTTAGCATTGTTGCATAAATAGCAAGAAGGTTTTGTGTTAAAGCCCCAGGTTTGGTCTGGGGCCTTTCTGTGAGGAGTTTGCATATTCTCGTTCAGATTTTCTCCAGGTACTCTGGTTTATTCCCTTTGGCCTTCTGTGCGTGGTGTGTTTAGTGGATTTCCTAGCTGACTTGATAAAAGCCCAATTGGGATACCCACATGTTTGGAGAGCTTTGTTGATGTGTTTTTGTTCTTTTTCCTTACCTTCTGTCTTTGTGGGGACACGTTCAGCTCGATGCTGTAGCGTTCTGATGACAGAGAGTTTGTGTTCCAGAGGGTGGTGAGAGTCAAACAGAAGGTACTGATCTGTGTGGGTTGGTTTCCTGTAGACTTCAATGTTGAGACTGTCCTCTCTTACCATGTGAACCAGACAGTCCAAAAAAGGCAGCTTATTGTCGACCGAGTTGTTGTCAACAACATCAAGTTTACCAGAGAAGATGCTTACGACAATAGGCTGCCTTTTTTAAAGAGTGACACTTATCCTGCTTCTTGTAAATGTTTTGCCTCCAAATATGCCTGATACTTTCTGTGAGTCATGTGACTAAAGAAGTGGTTTAGAGGGAGGGGGGTTGTCGGGTATCTTAGAGTAACAGGGTGGACAGTTGACTCATGGACCAAATTTATATATTATAATTTAAACATTAAAAATGTTGTAATATCATAACAATCTTATTGGATGACAAGTATTATAAATAGTACTATTAAAAATATTTTTAAAAATTACATTATTTGTTCTGTATTATTTATAATTGTAACTTAATCTAAGGACACATAAATGGGGACATGGTAGTAAACCCAAGTTCCATTTAAAATAATATTTAATTATTTAAAATAAATTCATCTTGCATACATATAGTTGTGTTTTATGGTGGAGGGAAGTCAAACATATAGGATAAAAAATATAAATAAATATTAGCCTGCCTTTACACAAAATATACTACATTTTGGAATGGGGTCTCAAAAGGCACCATTTAGTAGGAATGACCCATTATCGATCTTTCCTCAGTTATAAATCAGTTAGTTGTTTAATCCTGTGACCGGGTAACATAGACCAAATAATATTATTTCATCACCAGGCCAGATTACTCTTTTTACATGTAAACTGTTTCAGCTCTGTCACTACCAATGACTTATATGGATAGAAATGACATCACTTGACTTTGGATGAGCTAAAAACGCCGCCATCTTACGCTAGTAATTCAGTTCCGCTTTTGCACTCAGCAATACTGGAACGCCTTCTTTTTGTGCTGCATTTTCCTGCACAAATCTTCACGGAAAATGTCCGGACGGCGTTCCATTTTATCGGTAAGTGTTTTTCTTTTAATAACAAGGCTGCTTAACAAGGAGATTAGTGCCTGAGTCTAACTTTACTGCAGAAGACGTGCATCAATACTGGATATTACTAGCGCTAGTTTTAACATAAAACTTTCTGTGCTATGCTTCTGTGAAGTCAAGGTCTTGCGTTTAAACATAAACACGTGTGGTATTAACTGAAAAGTTAGAATCAGGGAAGTGACTGCCTTGCTACTGCAAAGTTCATGGAGATCATTGCTTAAGATAATTTTATTATGTACCAAAAATGCAGACTTACATTTGTATAATTGTGTAATCAATGCATTTGCACACTGTCATATCATAAACATTTTTTGTTTATCCTTTCAGGAGGTAGACGCCCTGTTTGACATCTTTAACTCACGTAATCTGCACTGCAGTGGCTTCAAACATCCTATATGTCAAAGCAACTGGCCTGAAGTTGTCAGTCTGTGAAACAATACCTCTACGCATTAACGACTCTGGATGGAACACCCATTCATGCCACTCGAAGGTAATGTTATGACTCCATATAAGTCTCATTGTTCGTTGTTAAGTAAATGCCTGTTGTTCACTAAACCAAAATTACCTAACTATGACATTTTTTACATTTACAGGTACTTGAGTGACAAGTCTTCCTTGTCAACATCGAACGTTTGACAAGATTGGTTACAGATGTTCTTGCCAACCAAACTTTCTTCTTGACTTATAGATTGAGTCAAGACCATTTGGAGCTGTTCTTCAGCACAGTGCGCAGAGCTGGTAAAAACTCATTTTGTTCACACTTTATATCCACCTAATATCAAAAAGTTCTGAAGCTTAATGGATATATAAACTAAATTACACTTACATGAAATTGAGAGCATATATAAAGTTCTTTCCTGTTATTTAAATAACATTGCAGGCTTTTAAATTGTAAAATCCTGCAATCTTTATGTTTATGTATTATTCTGTTTCATCAATGCAAGTATGCTGTCACTGTGCAGGTGGATTTAACAACAACCCCAGTTGTCTACAGTTCATGGCTATCTTCCGTAAGCTGATTGTGCACAGCGGACTGTTACCCAGCGCAAGAGGAAATGTGGTCATCATGGACAGCACACAATGCCTCAAGTTGTCTGAAGTGGGGCATCGTGAGGCGGCAGAGTCACCGTTTAATGACAACAACTTGGACCACACATACTGCACGTGGATATCAACAAAACATGTTATGTTTGTGTCAAACATTGTCACCTACATTGCAGGGTTTGTTGTGCGTTGGATCATGTCTGCTGTATGTTGTGATGTCTGCAAAGCATCCTTAGTGTCAGCTGCTATTCAACCATGTTATGAGTTGTATCAGTTGCTAGAGTTGAAAAACGAAGGGGGGCTTGTCACACCATCACAAGGTGTAGTCTACATCCTCACAGCAGCAGAAAAAGGTATCAGGCTGTTCATGAGCACTGCGTCAGCAAAGAACATCTGTTCCGTACATAAAGTAACAATGTATGTGAAGAATGAATGTGGGGATATTGATCCACTTTGCCTTGGGGAACACATAACAGAGTCTCAGTATGGAATAGATAACCATTACTTTGACATCATCAAAGTCTTGGTTGCCTGTTACTACACCATCAGGCAGAAACACATTGCACGTTTACACTCCTCACATCTGAAAAAAAAGAGTCTGTACAGCAAAAACTGACCATGATTATACTTTTCAAAGGCCACTAACTGCTTTCTGACAATGTATTATGATCAGGCAATTTTAAATTTGGTGTTTACATTTGTTGTTCTTAAAGTACACCAATGCATTTGCCTGATATCTGTACTTGCTTTCATTTCTTAAAATCTTTCTTTAATGAAAATTTTTATTCTTTTTATTTGATCATTTATCTAATTTTTTTCTTCTAGTGTATAGTCTGTAAGACAACTTATACGTTTATCCCATTTGTTCTGTATTGCTTATACCATTGCTGATTTGACTACTGTTGTGACTGTAAATAATAGTTCTGAATTTACGTTTCTGTTAAATTCATGGTTATTATTATAATTACAATAACCGAGTATTTGTGACATTGTATGAGAAAGTACATGCACTATTGGGCTCATCTTACCCACAAAAAAAAATTATTTCGTTAGTCCTCAGCATTGTTTACATAGCCCTGCGCCTTTAAGAATACTAGCAAGATGGCACCACTTTCGCCACACCTCAGCCCGAGCCATTAAAGCGGCGTGTCATGTCTATCTATATAAGTCATTGGTCACTACCTTGCTTTGTGGTGCAAAGGTGCATCAGGAGTGGGTTGGCTTCAACCCCCCCCTTGCCGCTTAGATCCGTTCAGAAATCCCACTAAAGCCCTATTTGCATAGGATTAGTTCTACCTAGGGACCACATGTAATAAATAAATGACTCCCCAACGTTTGCTTTTTATGTGGCGTATTCACATGGGACAACTGAAGCCTGAGATTTTGCTGAAATTTGCACCTTCCGGATATGATGTTAACGTGCTGCGTATTGCGTAACATCCTCTTAGTTTGAGTTGATGTTAAAACTACTTTTCAGGCTACGTACAGCTAGACCACTGTATAGTAGTCTACAAACACAAGAAAGTTATTCTTACCGGACAGAGCAATACATGATGTGATTTTTGCTCCTTCTTATCAGCCTTTTCGTTTTTATGGCAACCATTACAGGTTGATAAGATTTTTCTGGCCCGGGACACAAAAGGTTGTCTATGCACTCTAATGCAGCCTCCGTTGCCAAAAGCATATAAAAATATGCACAGGAAACAAAAAATGCCTAATTACGTATCGGATCCCACCCATTCCTGTCCAAATCACAGAGATGCCTATTCACATTGGATTAGTATTATCACAGGACATCAGAGTTCAGCAAAATATAGTAGGTACTTCACAACTTTTACTTAGATCCACTGAGATCCAGATTTAACCCTCCCGAAGCCCTAGTAGCTGACAAGAGGAAGAGAAGCCCTTGTAACTTTTGGTCCATTTGGCCTAAAGGCCATGGGAAGGTTAATGCTTTTTAATTCCATGTGATATAGTACTTTAGTGACACCAAAAACAAAAATGTTTAAACATTTTTAGGAATGGAGTGGAGGTGGGAGATGCCAAATCTATAGCCCAAGCTGTTGTTGCTTTCCTGGAGAAGCATAGTCTTAAATAAGAGAAACCCCTGGGCATAAGGACTGACAATGGTTCTGTTATGACAGAAATTAACAAAGTCCATAAAGCACTGAAGGAGGATTATAGCCTCAAAAAGCTGGTCCCTATTTCTTGTGTGTGTCATTCTCTGCAGCTGTCTATAAGTCATGGTTTCAATAATACCATCCTGTGCAGTGTGGAGTACTTGGTATAGAATACAAAACTGGTTTTTACTGCCCCCAAAATGCAGGGAGGCTGAAAAGGCCATAAATGAGACCAACTACGGGAAGAAACCCTAGCCTGATAACCAAGGTATGTGCCACACCTTGGCTCTCCATTTAGCTAGTGGTTTCACACATTTTGGACCAGTGGGAGATGCTTTAACTGCTTTTTGCAGTCACTAAGTCCAGTGAGCACTGCTACATGGCTAAGGTTTTATATACCAAGTACAGTGATCCTTAATGCATCTTGTTTCTGACTTTTTTTAAAGTCAGTGCCTAGTGATGAACAGGCTTTTGAGGGAGAGCAGGTAGATTGTCTTAAACTTCTTGAAAGCTTGGTTAGTGTTGAGGAGACAAAATATTACCTAAATGAAACTCAAAACTTTAAAAACCCTCTCCTCACGATGGACCGGAAAATGCACAGAGAAACCAGGAGTCAAAAATGGTCAGAAGCAGTATCTTCAGTTTAAAAGATTTATTAGCCTTAGTACTAAGGGAGACACTCTTACCAGCTCACAGCAGGAACACCAGAAGATGTCTGAGC
>NC_051451.1:4213564-4217111 GCF_001649575.2 Kryptolebias marmoratus | reverse complement strand
ACCCTGTATATGGACTTGTTTTTCTCCATCTTCTGCAGGTGTCCTCCTTCGGAGGGGTTCCAGCTTCCGCTTAGCTGACTCCCCCAGACCGCGTTATCTTCCGTGCTTGGTACCTGCAGTCCCATAAACTCCCATGACCTCGCCAGCTAGTGCAGAGTTACACTCATCCTTAGGTTAATACAATACAATTACAGTACATTAATACATTATTCTAACTGGTAAGGAGTGTCTATATTATAGTTTTCACTTCACATTAGCCTGATATAGTCTGTGAGTAGCCAATTGATAGATACATTAATCCCAAACTGTACCTTGGTTACCTGTTTGAGTTGAAGGCAGTTGAGCACCACCTTGTCCCTGAACACTAAATACAACAAGAATTGACAGAAAAAAATTAATTTGCAGTTCTGCCTGGCCAAAAAAAAAAGTCACCTAGATATAACTAAACAAATAGGTACGAGCCTCCTATTGGATAATTACTGCATGGGCGATGCCACAGTAAATGTGTGCCATAATCAAAGCTAAAGGCAGTCTAACGAAATATTAGAGTAACCTGTATTTTTGGTGGTGACTTTTTTTTGGCCAGGCAGTGTATTTAAGCTGTTTTTTTTTACTGACTTTTTGACCTTCCTACAGCTATATTCTTCACTGGTCATCTATGTAAATTGGGTGATGATGTCATTTAGTGACAGCCAATAGCTATTTTTCTTACCGAGGAGTTGGCAACAGTGGAGAGTCATCCAGAAGGCATCTTTACCAAATGCCTGAACCACTTCAACTGCCTCCTCTTGCTATGAAAGAGTAGTGGTTCTACATTGAGTCCCTCCTGGATAACTGAACTTGTCACCCCATCTTTAACTCTCTGAAAACACTTTAACTTTATGACAATAACGGTTCCTGGCAAAAAAAAAATTGACCACCCACCTTACGTAACTTCTGATGAATACTGTTTAGTAATATTTTTTTCCACCATTAACTAAACAGTCTGTTAAAACTTTCTTAGCCTGATAATTTAGAAAACTCCAGAATTTATTTTTATTTTTTTTTTAAACAAAAAAAAATTTCTGGCAATTTTTGAAGTGGCTTTTTTTTAACCAGTCCGGTAAAACCCAGTCCATCTGGTATCCGCCAACAAGATGCTTTTTCTGATCAAGCCTACACAAATCTGGATGCAGTCAGTCTGTCATGGAGCTTTTTTATTTTTAGTTAAGCAAGTGGAGAAATCAAGTGTACAAAATAAATAAATAAATAAATGAAAGGAATATATTATTTTCGATATGATAAATATGGGATCAAAAAATGCTCTTATAATGGGTTTCAAATTGGTTGATTAAACATCAAGAACTTTACCAAACAATTCATTTCTGAGAGTCGTATACAGAGGACAAAATAAGAAATGCATTTCATTTAAATCACACAGAGAACATTTTTGATCCTCCTCTGGGACTGAGTGAAATTGTCCCATTTCTAAAGCTAGAGGCAAAGAATAATATCTAAGTTTATTCCTGCAGTACATGAATAAACAGCGCCACTTCCAGCACAGTACTAATCAAGTGAATAACTCCTCGGTGGCAGTTTGTTGTTTGTTGTTTCTGCGCATGCATGAATCAGCAGTTCGTTCACTGAATTCATCCCTCTCTGACAGACTCCTCTCTCTGTGTGGCCGAAGTTAGCGAGTGCCACAAAACTACAACATGTGTCGTTTAGATTTACGTCATGAGTGAGTTAAAGAACGTGGAATTTCCACTCCCGCTGAACTCAACTGAATGAAGTGGGGTTTTTTTGTGATTTTATATTCTTTCTTCTTTCTTTCTTTTTAATTTATCTTTTTTCTCAACTGAACTAAGTAAGAAAAGAATTAGTGAATAAAGTGATTTGTTTCAGTTTGTTCACTCAAAAGATTTGTTTGTTTAAACAAATCGTTCATGAACGACACAACACTATACTATGCAAGGCGAAACTCTCAGAGAGTTTCGCTTTGCAGCTCAGCTCCCTCTTCACCAGTACAGTACAGAGTATGCAAAGGCTGAATAAATATAAACATTAATTTTAATTATTAGGATTAGAATTCAAACAGAATGGGATCTTTAAAGGTTTTTTATCTACTTAACCTTTATATGCATTCATTCATTTTATTTTTTTAAATTAGGACATTGCATATAAATCAACATGTCAGCAGTAAGCATTGACGTAAATATGCTGGGGTAGCACAACAGCTAACTTTCATCCATTGTCCTAAGGCAGGTAAGAACAAGAAACATCCCACAAAACAAAGAGCAGAGAATAATACAAACATCCCATATACAACATAACATGAAATTACAATAAAAATATGACAGCATAACAAAACAGACAAAGTAATCTACATATGAGTGTGCCTCTGGTTAGTTTTCAGCCAATGTTTCAAAGAGTTTTTAAAGCTGGAGTAGGTGCCACAGTTTCTGATACAAGCTGGCAGTGTGTTCCACGACTGCGTGCCTCTGATGAACACCACCATTTGGTAAATTTAGTCCTGTGCTGCTGTACATTACAATCTCCTCTGGTCAGTGCTCCTGTGTTTACTGTATCACTTTTTTTTTTACTTTTAAAATACATTAAAGAAGGAGGAGCAAGTTCATTTGAAACTTTAAAAATAAGGCAAGCATCCATAAAAATCTGATAGCTATCAAAATCTAGAATGTTGTACTTACTTAGGTTGTTACAATAATGATACTGTAAAAGCTTTTTGTCGACAATTTTCAATGTTTTCTTAAAAAGAGACTAAGGGCTTCAAAATGGCCTCTAAAGTGTGAAAGCATATAGTATAACAGTAGGCTATATGGCTGTATATCATGGCATGCATGTAAGCCTTTGCTGATTCTGTTGTCAGAGAAGGTCATATGTTTGAAGTGTTGAGAAAAACTATACTATAAAGCATACTATCATATCATGATGTCCTGGAACCTTCCGCCTCCCTCACCCCAAAGACACACTGTTCTTCGTGATTATTCTATCATAAGCTAATTGTGATCTTATTTCAGCAATCAAATCATTTTAGTGACATCCAAATTTGTTTATATTCTATCATTGACCAAGCATAACCTAATTTCTTAGCCATCAAGTAAACATGACCTCATTTCATAGCAACCAAAGTATCTTGATTATATTGTACAGTTTAAACTATATTACCATTTAGTATTTATCCAAGCTTTGTCAGAAGGCGAGGAGATGGCGGCGAACCCAGAACGCAGACTCATTACTTAAAAGAACGAAAATTACTTTATTAACTAAAATAACAAACAAAAAGGCTGGCGTGGCAGCAAAACAAACACTAACAAAATCCAAAAAGCAAGGAGCGAAGGCATAACCAGAAGGAACAAGAACGAACAGGCAAAGCGGAATGATCCAGTGAGGGGTGAAGGAGAATAACCGGTTCTTAAAGACAGAGGATAATGAGGAAAATGGACACAGATGAGTGAGAATAATTACAAGCAGGTGGAGATGGGCGTGGCAGACATAATAGGAAAAGTACTGGGGAGGTGGAGAGTGACAGGGCATGAACACAGAA
>NC_051451.1:4201264-4211225 GCF_001649575.2 Kryptolebias marmoratus | reverse complement strand
GGAATGATCCAGTGAGGGGTGAAGGAGAATGACCGGTTCTTAAAGACAGAGGATAATGAGGAAAATGGACACAGGTGAGTGAGAATAATTACAAGCAGGTGGAGATGGGCGTGGCAGACATAATAGGAAAAGTACTGGGGAGGTGGAGAGTGACAGGGCATGAACACAGAAACTAATAGAAAACCAGAAACAAAACAAAAGTTTACACAAACACCAAAAACCATGACAAGCTTTACATGTTTGTACCTTTGAGAGATCCCTTTGAATGAAACACGTTATCAAGCTGTAATGAGTTTCACAGAAATGAGAAATGAACACACACCATTCTTTACAGAAGTTTGACAGATTAAGTTTAATTTTAACTGAAATTCTCTTTACATGCTGTTTTGAAATTTAGATTGAAATCAAAAACTACTCCAAGGTATTTTTTTTCAACCTTTCTTTTTTCAAGGTAATTGTTCAACCACATCTGATGTCGCTTCGTTGACTAACACAGATGGTTGCTCATGGATGGATGGGCAATAATGGATACAATAATGATTATTATTATTATCATTATTACTATTATCAATAAATGCAAAATTTCAGTAGCAAAAGTAATAATAATTGCATTTTTGTTTTTACAATAAATAAAAGAAATTGTGATGCATTACATTTTTTTTATTTTAATACCATGAAACTATGGTATTTTTATTCATGTTATCATAATATCAGAAACTCACACTGACCCATTCTTATCTGTAGCAAAAAGGTTATTTGTTAATATGAAGCAAGAAGTACAATAAAAAAAGTGTAGAACAGATGCAGCCAAAGTGTGTGTTTCAAAGTGATAAAAGTGAGCGATTAATGAATTAAGAAGCTGCAGAGCACACGTTGTTCAAATTTGCTTTCAGAATGGAATTGCAGGTGATGACAGACTTCTGTCTGTCTTTGTCTTACAGATGAGGATGAAAGAACAAACTCCAAGCATTTGAATAAAAATATACCATATACAAAAAAATCATACCACATGGAAGAACATAAAAACTGCACAGCAGTGCAGCTTTTGATGAGATGTATCATTTTGAAATATCAGTTTGACCCTTATCTGACCAGGTCTCAACTGTGGCAGCTATAAATGTGTGTATATTTGTATGTGTGTGTGTTGCACTTAGTGTCAAGTCTAATGTGGCAGTTGGGTGACATTCTGATAAATCTCCAGGCAGCTGGCGCTTTGCCCTTTCACAGCTGCTGACTATGTTAATGGAACGTAGAGTTACAGGGTCTACTGGCTTTCACCATCATTTTACCCACGCTGGAGACACTTACAGTAAAGATGGATTAGATATTTAAGTCGATACAGCTTGCAGTTCTACCTGAGCATGAAAATCTTTAGTTTAGTTTTTAATCTATACAGAAAACAAAACAGATTTATGTCTATTATTATCCAACTGAATCTAGAATTCTTAAAGCACAACTTTACAAGCATTTTCCTTGTAGAACTTTATCTAAAAGGTATTTGTTCTTGTCTTTTCAATGATAAGTAGTTTTGAAAGTGACTGTGAATGACCTAAGATTATTGTTAAATATAAACAAATGGTAAAGTAGGTCAAATGCAAAGTAAAAGATTTTAAAGTTAACTGGAGAATCTCTAAAGGAATTTTAAAGGGTCAGTGATACTTCCTAAAAGTCCAACATCAATCAACTTTTTTTTTCTAAAGCCCATGTCATGGATTAAGTATTTTTTAGTTTATTTTGCATTAGGTTCATTCTTTTGCAATTCTGTTTTAATGAAGCCTAGTCGTAAATTCAGACTGGAAGACCTGCTTCAGCCTCACCTCCACTCAAGCCTGTCAGCATCAGACCGCACCTCCATCTCAGCCCTTCAGCATTCGACTGTGCCTCCAGCTTATCCAATCAGAGAGCAAGCCTTCGTTTAAAAGGACCTCCATCATGGCCCCATCCGTTCACCGGCCGAACTTCAACCTATTCTCCACCCCTAGTTTCCCAGCTCCCTCAAGCTTCCTTCCCCTCTTCGACCTCCACCACCAGTGTCCGGCCTGGGGAAGACGCCTCTAATGCTCAATCTGAGCTTCTCGTCCAAGCGCATTGCTATTGTCGGCACTCGCGTCTTCCACCGAGGTCCGAGCGCAAAATATCTCATGTCATTCATGTCAAATAAAACAATTTAATTGCAGTTTCTCTTTGTTGTGAGTCTCTCCAGGTTAAATTTCTTGTTTATTCTGCATTTAAGTTCTTGTGTAGTTTTGTTTTCCGTGTCTCTTGTCACTATGGTGTTCTGGTTGTCTTGGTGTTTCAGTTTTGTCATGTGTTCCCTGTGTCACTGTCCACCTGCCCTCAGCTCTCTTAAACTGTATCAGTAGTGCAAAGAATTAGGGCATAAAAAAAGTTTGTTTGAAAAAAAAAGGAAAAAAGTAATGTTTCATCCATCTAATTTACTCTGCCATTAGCAATCCACTTTTATATCTGGACATTAACATGAACTGATACCCTAAGACAGCCATGTCCAATTTGAGGCCTGTATCTACCGTATTTCCTACAATTCCCAGAATTCAACAGCGACCACAGCCCTTACCAGTTAGACAAAACAAACCCTAGCTGCTTCACCACAGAACATGGGGAATCTGTGTCAGACCATATAGACATTACTAGTGAATTAATTTGTTGTCATTCCTGAATAATATACTTCAATACCAAAGAGGAGATATATGGATGCAGTTAAAGAGGACCTGGAGATTGCAGAGGATGCAGAAGACAGAGTTAGATGGAGGAGGATGACTTGCTGTGGTGGCTCCTGAAAAGGGAAACAGTGAAAGCAAAAGAAGAAGAACAAGATTAAGTTTTTCTCATTGTCTCATTGTACATATTTTTGTCAAAAAAAAATCACCCCTACTGATGACAGGAAGATAACTAATTACAAATCAGTCAAAACTTCTATCCTTCTTCTAAAGTTGCCTTCTGTGTGCTTCAGCTGCAGACCCACAGAGAATCAAACTAAACGAGAATTTTAAGTTTCAACCCAACAATGTAAAACTGCTTCACCACAATGCTTCAACTACGTAAAATGGAAATGTTTGGACCAACCTAAATTGGTCAACCAATTTTAAGCCCCAGTCTCAGATTACTGATGCATTTTCCTAAAACAGAAATGAACTGGACAGGATAAACAAACAGAAACACAGAAACAAGTATACCCGGCAGAGAAGGGAAATAACGAGAAGCACTCAGAGAGTGCAAATCTCTGCCAAGCCCATAGCATCATTGAAACATAGTAGGAACCAGATCACCACCAAAATTTATTCTACTGTTTGTTGTGACTACCCTAACATTTTCTGAAAACTGTTAAAATCCATTAGTTTTTAAGTTATCTTGCTAACAAATGAACAAGCCAACACTACCAAACACATAACCTCCCTGGTGAAGGTAAAAACGACCAACAAGCAAAATCAATTTCACCTAAGCCTTCATGTTATGAATATCACATTCCTGTGTTTGTTCAAAGACAGCAGTTTTAGACTTTTCCAAATAGTTCATTCATTACATTAAGTAACAAAATTTAACTTTGTCTTCTTCTTGGGTTAAAACTATGATTTCCAGTATCTTTAACTAAACAAAATGGACACTGTTAAGGTAAAATATAACAGTTAATGATGTTTGATACATTCATATGACCTTTAAGAATGTGTTTATCTGTTTTTAAGTAATCTATATTGACTTAGAGATAAGTGCAATCTGCATTTCTCAACACAAGACTGTTGGTCAAGGTCTTAGATACTACAAGGCTGGTTGAAATTTGATTCTGTCTCTGGTGTTGTGTTTAGTAAAACGTAAACTTTTGAATGAACCAGCTGCTCGGACACAAAGGGGGAGTCCCAACATACAATGAATAGACAAACAAACATTCTGTTAGTTAGAGCACTCAGAATCTGTTGAAGGATGTGTTTGGTTTCCCTTGTTGACAAGTGTAATAAACTTTTACCCTTAAGAAGATTCACAGTTGACCCTGGATCAAGAGTTTTTCCACAACAATTTAGCATTGTTGGCAGTGGCCCTCGAGTCGTAGTCAGGGAGTGTTCAGTGACTGATCATCCTGGAATAACCTTCCAACTTTCAATCTTCAACACAGATTTCAGAGAAGGAAGGACTGACCACAAAAGTCCACTATTGTCACCACTGGGATCCAACAAACTAAAAATTCCAAATTAAACAAGTAAGACTTATTTTGAGTAAATCAAGCAGGCCTAGTAAATTAAAGTAAAATGAATGAAAAGTAATTTGCAAGTCTTATTCTGGTGCTGTAGGGCACTGGTTGACGTTTTGCTGGAGACCAAGTATGAGTCTTCAGACTGACAGGAAGGTATGTCTCTCAGAAGACCAAGTCAGAGTCCTCAGAGTGATAGAAAGGTAGACCTAGGATGCATGCACACCCATCAAGTAAGGTGGATTCAGACACCTATTAAGCACTATGAAAAAAATCCTATCAGTTCCTGGTTCCTGAGGGTCCATAGTTGACTGTATAAAAAAAAATATGAATGAATACATTTTTTTTTTGATATATGGACACAACTTCATCAGACTTTCAAACTCTCTCTGAACCTGTGTCCACTGTTTGCAATCTTGTAACAAATGCCACAAAATACAGTTTTGACTTCTTTCAATTCGTGAGTCCACCTTATAATTTCAGAAATTCCACAACATTTTGGCATCATAAACAAACGTCTGGCTGAGAGAGACTTATTAACAGAAAGACAGTGAGTCCATAGAATTCAGTCTATATTCTAACCTCCTGCTTTGAAATACAGTGAGAGAGATGTTGAATGCTTTTTTTAACGAGTTAGCATCGAGTTAGCAATGACCACTCTCTTCTGCTAGTGTATTGACTTGCAGTGTTGTGTACTGATGTCATGACAATAATCTGTGGGTTATCGGTTCTCACCATTCCACTCTCCCAACTTGGTCGTTAGGCATGTCATGTTATTGGCCATGACAGTCCTTGTGATCATCAGAATCTGAAGAGTTTTCACTTAATTCTGAAGATGCTCTCAATTCAGGTTTAGTTGTATATCTACTACTCCCACAAAGTGTTCAGCCATTTCTTTGTATTAAAAAAAGGCTTCTTCCATTTCCACTAATAAACAATGAGACAGTAACTACGTTTTTGGTTCTTCAGCAATATTTTGGAGCCAGTCGAGGCACAGCAGACGTCATGAACCCAGGGCAACAACTCCGCTCCCAAATCACCCTGCTTCAGCATTTATTGACAAAAACATAAACAAACTTAACCTACTGAAACTTAGCGCAAGTTGTGTAAACAACGAAAGCGCTATGGACAACGTTGGCCCTGTGTTGTTGCTGTTTTTTAAACTTATGGGGATTCTCCTGAGACTTCAGGAAGAGAGGTGCAGTGGAAGAAATGCTCTGGATGCCGCGATTGTTGTGCGGAGTAGGACAGCTGTTATCCGCTGGAGATTTCAGGCTTTACGGCGCCTTCAGCTGGGGGACAGACGGCATAAACGTTGCAGGGTAAGCTAATGCTGTTGTTTATATTCCTACCTTCGCTCTTTATGCTTGCATCTGGTCACACCCACGACCAATGAGTGAACAGGAGCTAAGCTTGTGCCACCCACGAAGCAGGGCTGGCCCGGCTGGCCCTACTTCGAAGCAGGAACCGAGTGAGAAAAAATGCAGATGTAAACGCTCGCAAAGCGAGCCGAGTAGAGTGGAGCCGGGACCATTAGGGTCCATGTGAAAGGGGCAAAAGTAGGGTTAAATCAAAATATAAGGTTTCAGGAGATACAAAGACAGAAAAGAAGGGAAATTGAGGGAAAGAGCAGAGTGAAGATAAGAGAGAAGATAATGAATACTGGGCAGAAGGTGACAAAAAAAGAGTGAAGAAGTAGTTAAGGAATGGAAAAAAAATGCAGATTAGAAGAAGGATAAGGAAATAGAAATATAATTGAAAATTCAAAAATGAAGAGTGAATGAAAACCTGAATTAATAATGTAAAAACTGAAAGAAAAAAAAGAAAAAGAATGATTATATCAATTTCTAAAGCAGAAAGCAAAACTATCTGAATTTTTAAGCAATATTTAAAACCTTTCATGATTTTTATGTTCTGTCAATTAACTATCTATCCAATCCATTTTATTTTGCTGATCTGTGGTCAGGTCACAGAGAGGTTCCAGTCTCAGTTCCTCCAGCTCTTCCTTGGTGATCCCAATGTGTTCCCAGCTAAAACATGACATATAATCCTTCCAGCAAGTTCCACATCTCCTCCCAGTGGAATGTGCCCAGAAAACCTCAAGAGGGAAAAATCCAGGAGGTACCTTATCAGATACCCTAATAACTTCAACTGACTCTTTTCAATATGAATGTGCACTGGCTGTACTCCAAACTTTACCCAGATGATGAAGCTCATCAACTTATTTGACCAAACAGAATAAGCCCATTATGGCCATTTGTATCCACAATCTTTTTTTTGGTCATATTTCATTACCATAGCTGAGAATTGGAACATAGATAGATTAGTAAATTGTAAGCTTTGCCTTTTGGTTCAGCTCCAAAAGGCAAATTAAACACATTACAATTTAGATACTGCAAGAAAACAAACTTGAAACAATACAAATATAAGGAAAATATAATATAAGGACAAAAAAGGAAAAAGAAATGAAGGCTAAAGATTTAATTAAACAAAAACATAAAACTGTGTTAAAAAATGTCCTACTATAAATGTACATAAAATAAAGATCTAATAATGACTTAACTCTTCATTTTAGCTAAGTAGAGATGCAGGAGTAATGGTTAAGCTGTTTGAAAACCCCCAAAACTCTCAAATTACCTTTATGTCAGGAGTCTAAATCTGTTTGGGTTGCTTTTGTTGATGTGTTTGATTAAAAATGTGGTTGTGTGCGTCTCAGCAGCTAATCAGAAAGTAATCAGTGCATGGCAACTGCAATCAAACCTTATTCCTGCTTTAATTAGATAACGAACAAACAGCAGTCACTCCAGGAGGTTGAAACAGTTGAACAGTTCAGCCATTTTGCATCTTTTGGTTCAATTTTTTAAAAATTCTTTTCCATTTTTCAGATTATCTACACTTCAGCTTCTGTTGTTTTAATGATGAAATGTCTGCTTGGTATCTTGAAACTGCATCTGAGTTCTTAATCTCTAACCATTGTTCTTTTTACTACACTGCATAACTGAAATTCTTAAAGCTGAACTGAAAAGTGTTTTGAAGCCAACATCGGTTGAAAGAAAATCAAAAAATATACTTGTAAAAAAAAAACAAAAACCCCCACTTTTTTTACAGAGTATTGAAGAAATCACTCGGGTGTTTTCAGCTTTTTCTGTGACTTCCCTGATGTGTGATGTCCAAACAGCTGCTAAGGTTCACAAGCACTCAGTAATTCAACAGTGAGTGCATGAATACTGATACAACACGATTCAATTTGTTGGAATTATTTGTTCGAACCAGCCAAAAAATACTACTGGAGTTTCATTTTTTGGCTTCCAGAAAAACAAAAATCTTCCTCAGATTTGGATCCATGAAAGTGGGAATTACTATCAGAAGTCTGGTTCGGACCACTTCAAAAAGAAAGTCCGCTCCGACCATCGTTAATGCTGTGGCCTGGCATCACACCAAAAGAGCAGGACATTTTGTCAACTATTTTTAATTTTAAAACAAAGGCAAACGGAGAGGAGGACATTGCAGCAGAGAAGAAAACAAGAAACAGGAAGTTTTACTTCAAACGTGAAGTGAATTTCCTCTGTCATTAAAAGGTATGGGCTGCTTACAGGCCTGACAGCCTGAGATCAGTTTGCGATTCAGAGCAGTTTGTTACTGATAAAAAAATATAGACAATCCATGTGTGATTGATTAGTTTACTCTGGTGTAAGAGTTCATAAAAGCTACTCTCAAGCATGCTCACGTTTTTTTTTAAGCTAGCATCTGCTTAGCTTTCAGTTAGCAATGTTAGCTCTCTCCTGCCATCTTTATGTTGATTTGCAGTGTTCTGTACTGTCATGATAACAATCTGTGGGTAATTGGTTCTCACCGGTTCTTTGCACATTGTTTTGTCAGCCATGGTGATCCTTGTAATCCGAATCTGAAGTTTTCATCTGATTACGGAGATCCAGCCATCGGATCAGGTTCATACTGGCGTGGTTGTATATCCATATCTCCCGCAAAGTCTTCCAGCAATTCTTTGTATTCAAAAATGGCTAGACAGTAGTAGCTTCTTCATTCTCCAGCTCTGTTTTAGGGGCCGGCCAGGGCACACCGCATGTCATGAACCCAGGACGGCAACTCCACCCAATAAATCACCCACTTCAGAGATTATTGACCAAAACACTAAAAACAAGTTTTTAGTTTTTAGGTCAGAAAAATGGGTCCCTGAATTCTTATGTGGATGTGTTTGACTAAAAAAACATTCATGAAATATCCATTTTTTTGAGATTTGACTTCAGTTCACATTTAAGAATACATTTTAATGTGATGATTTTGAGCAGCAACTGCAATCGCCTCTATATTTTAGTTTGAATTTTGGAACATCTAAGAGAAATTGTTTGGTTGACCAGAGTGCTCTTACTGGAGTGTAGATGTTAGGAAAATCCCATAGGTATCATTGGGCCAGACCTTTTAAAATTTTAAAATCAAGCAGAAAAATCTTTAAATCAGAAATATGCATGAAAACAATGGAAAGAAGCCAGGACTAGGGTTATGTATTCATGCTCTTTCGTACTTGTTAAAAGACAAGCTCCTGTGTTTTAGGTGGTTTATAAGCAATGCAGAGATGATTTATTTAAACCAAAATACAGAGCCTTGCAATAGTCCAACTGAGAAGTAATACCACAACTCACTTTTTCAAGGAATTTAGTAGGAAGTTATGACTTTACCTTGGCAATGAGTTTTAATTGGAAAATACTGAATTCCAGACAGCAGTGTAACTATATGAAAACCCTTACATAACCCTCAGTAAGTGAAGACAGTCCTTCACCCTATATTGAAGCCTGTGCCTGCTGGACTTTGCCAACCTGAGCCTAAGGAAGTGGATGAGCCCACCACCTTTGTTGAAAATCTATTATTCATCATAGTCAACTCTGTCTGTTAGCAAAATATAACAAACCACTGAATGGGTTTTAATTAAACTTTCAGAAAGTTATAGATGACTATACATCTTGTGGGGGAAAAATGCAGTTTACCAAATATGGAAGAGGAAGGGTGACAAGAGTTGTGTTAGTGTGTTAAGAGTGTTAAGTTGTTTTTGCCAAGAACTTCTCAGAATAATGTGTTTGTGAGTGATAAGATAGTTCCTGAAAAACAGTGTGTTTGTTCTGGGTGGAGTGTGTTCGGTTTGGGGCGAGCTGACCCAGCTGTCTAGGCTGGTTTCCTGTAAGCGACGTAGAAGTTATGTAAACTTCTGATCAATCACGAACTGCTCAGAAATATGCAATACACACCAATGTATTAAGTCTGTATAAATATACCCTAGTCTCAAAGATACTTCAGGGTCTTCTGTGGAATTTCTGAAGATGATAAGTTGTGACAAATAAAAGGTCCCCCATGTTCTGGCAAAAGAGAGAGATAGGGGTTGCTCATTTATTTCTGTGTAAGAACTGCCTTTAAAACCTACAATCTACAACTGACTAACTTTTAGAGTCAAAAAGGTTGCCATAGCTAAGTCACCTTAAAAAACAAAAATAGCTATAACGGGTCAGAACGGGTCAAAAACTCACTTGTGTGACATATTCAACCTGCTCAGTGAACTCAATCTGTCACTTCAGGGAAAAATGACAACTGTCTTCAAGTTGGCAGACAAAGTACAGGTGCTGGTCATAAAATTAGAATATCATGAAAAAGTAGATTGATTTCAGTAATTCCATTTAAAAAGTGAAACTTGTATATTATATTCATACATTACATACAAACTCATATATTTCAAATGTTTATTTTGTTTAATTT
>NC_051451.1:4194497-4199991 GCF_001649575.2 Kryptolebias marmoratus | reverse complement strand
GTAATCATCAAAATTAAATGAAATAAACATTTGAAATATATGAGTTTGTATGTAATGTATGAATATAATATACAAGTTTCACTTTTTAAATGGAATTACTGAAATCAATCTACTTTTTCATGATATTCTAATTTTATGACCAGCACCTGTAGCTGTATTTAAATTCAAACTGGATTTGTGGGGATGGTGCATGAATAGAGGTATATTTGACATGTTTCAAACATTAGTGGGGATTTTGGTAGAGACTGAGCCTGAACCGTCACTCTCCCAGCTAGTCCACGATCACCTGATTTTGCTGTCTAGAGTGTTTGAGTTCCACTTCCAAACCGCAAAAGACCCATAAATTCAAAGAATAGATCTGCAACCCATTTCATAACAAATGGGTGAATCTGGAATGTCTTTACAAGAAGCGGATCAACTGCTGGAGATCACAAATGATGGTGGCCTTAAAAGAATATCCCAGAAAACAATAACTGCCAGTGTTCTGGATAAAAGTAATGACAGAATAGAAAAACAGCCCTAAAAACCCTGTTGCCATTTTCAACATCATATTTATTTGAAGCAGGATTTTTTTTCAGTGAATGCGATGAACATCAAATTGCAGAGTAGACTGGACATTAGCAACAGCAACACACTTAGGGTGTCATCATCTCCCATTCCCCCCAGATGGAATTGTCTCATTGCAGAGAAAAAGCTCAGGGCTCACACGATTCATACTGTAAGTCATATTTTTCATGCACTTTATATCTGTTTGTGCTATATACCTTATTTTGAAAGCATGTTCAAACATTACCATTGTGATCAGAAAGCGTTAGGGGCAGAGAGGATGTCACTCATGCTAAGTTGCATACAAGTACAGAGTGGATTCACGTTTATTGTTATATTTCAAAAATGTCACAGTGTTTATGCTGGTTGTATCGTTTATTTTGTTGTAATTATCTGCCACACCTAAAAGGCCCGTCTGTGAAATTATTGTTTGACAAACTGATCTGTGGTGCAAAAAATGTTGGGGACCACTGGGTTAGAGAGCAACGTCAATCATGAGAGCATCGGGGGAGATGCCCGACTTTAACAGGACTTGCTGGAGATGTTTAGTGAACCAGAATCGAGTGGCTTGACCTTTGGACTCGGTGATGAAGAATGGATCCTGAGGTGAAGCGTTTGCAGAAAGTCTGGACCGAACATAGTTAGAGATCAGTTCATACAGGCTGAGGAAGGAGTTAAGGCGGAAGAGATGAATTAGACAAGAGACAGCAAACTGATCAGTTTTACATTTCCAGAGAGTGAAGATCACAGTGTTATAGCTGTGGATGGAGATATCTGTAAGGCATGACTGTATGGAAGGATTGTGCTTGTATGAGGATGGAGCAAACTCTGAGCAGCGAAGGAAGCCAAAGAAGGCTAATAGAAACATTGATTCTAAAGTCTGATCTAAGAAGAGGAATAGGTAGCCAGAGCGAAACATGTGGATGCAACGATTAAGAAGATCTACTCTGAGAGGTAGTCGATGAGTGGAGCCTGAAGGCTCTTGCTTTTTGCACCCTTTAAAAAGCATGGGTATGTGACAATGTGAGATGGATGAGCAGTCTCTATCCGTTATCAACTTGAAGAAAAAACTGATGCCGGACAGGTAGGTCTAAATGGTAGAGGAACATATTTTGAGGACTGAATGAGAGTACGTAATGAAGAGACAAATGGATGTGACACTGAAAGATGGAAAATGGAGTTGATGTGCTGTATGGAAAGATTTGAAGCAATTCCCGCCTGACAAATAGCCTGACAGAGTGCGAGGAGCCAGGCTATTGAGGATGGATTTCCGAGAGGCAATGAAGAGGTAAAATAACTGAGGAGTTAGTTGAATATTGTTGAAGAAAATGGGTGGACTGGAGTTGGATGAGTTTCTGAATCTGGGGTCAAGAGTCTGAATTTCTGAAAAGAAAAGCGAGACAGAGCATCAGCAATGACGTTCTGAGTTCCTGGAATAGGAGCTGCTTGAAGCAAGAACTGGTGTTGGGCAAAGACCAGAGTAAGTCTGTGAATAAACTGCATGATTTCTGCGGAACAAGATCAGTCTTAGTTGATTATTTCGACAACTGCAATGTTATCTGAGTGGATGAGGATAGACTTTTTTGACCATTCATGCCCCCAAAGGATTGCTGCAATGATGATGGGGTAAAGTTAATAAAGTGCAGATGAGAGTGAAATGGATTCATTCTGAAGAGATGTGAACTCTTGGGGCCACTTGGCTGCAAAACACTTGCCTTTGTAATAGCCGCCAAAGCCTATTGAGGGAGGTGTATCTGTGAAGAGTTGAATGTCGTCTGGATGAGTGAGAAAGTCATTGTAAAAGAAAGATATACCATTCCATGAGGAAAGAAAATGGTGCCAGAGACGCATTTTCATCTTGCAGGAGCAATTGAGGATGAGTGAACCACGAAGAGAAGGTATGCTAGCTGCTTTTCATAAAAGATTAGAAATGAAAAATTTACCCTGAGGAATGATTCGAATGGCATAGTTCAGATAGCTGATGAGTATAAGCAATTGTCGTTTGGAACGTTTATTGACGAGTAAGAAGTTGGAGAGAAGCAAGGTGATTCAAGGAATCTTTCGGAAGGTAAAGATGCTTGGTGGGATGATGAGTCAAGAGTAATGCCCACGAACTCTAAAGAGGTGCATGGGCCGATAGTTTTCTCTTCGGAAAGAGGGACACCCAACTCCAAGATGGCTTTGATTAAAGCGCTGAGCCCGTAAGAAGGAGAAAATGGGGAGGTCACTATCAGGAAGTCATCAAGAAAATAGATCATGGAAGGGAGCTGGTAATTGTTAATAAGAATCCAATATAGAACTTCTGATAGGGAATTGAATATTATGGGGCTACTTCAACAACCAAAAGTGAGAAGAACTGCAAAGTAGAAAGGTCCTTTCCAAAACACGCCAATAAAATGGCAGAAATCTGGGTGAATGGGGAGAAATTTGAATGCACTGGTGATGTCTGTTTTAGAGGGCCAGGCTCCTTGGCCCGCCAAATGAATGAGTTTGATGGCATGATCAATAATTGCATATTGCATTGAAAAATCTGAAAATTAAATGATATTATTGATACTGGAACACGAGAACTGTGAGGAGCTGAAACATCTATGATTTGCCTTTGTCCAAGTATTTTCATTTAGCAATACCAATGGGGCTGACACGAAAAATAGGGAAGGGTGGTTAACTAAATAGTCCTATATTTTCTTTGGCTAGAAGAGAGTCAACAGTGTCAGGATCTGAAAGAGCAGACTGAAGATTGTGACAGTGACAGGTGGAATATGGAGTGATGTCTATGCCTGGGTGAAAACAATGAGTGAACCCGTTAACAAGAAAGTTCACAAAGTCTCTATCAGGATGATGTGTAAGGGCGGAAATCAGAGCATGCACCTCGATTGGAGTGGAGAGATGTCTTTTTAGTTGATCTGCTGTGGAGGTAGGATTCTGGGGGCAGGAATTCCTTGCATGGGTGCCGCCCAGAAAGAGCCGGTGTGCAGCAATCTGCAGCTGGAGACTTAACAGCCAAGCTCGTTGAAATTATTGCAGATCATTCTGCCTCCCTGGTACAGGATGGAGGGCCTTGTTTGTCAACACCCTTAGGAGTTGGGATGTTAACTGAGGGATGGAAGTCTCTGGTTTTGAAGGGGGAGGGCAGCAGGGGACAGACGATTAGAGACTGAACAGGTACGAGATGAAAAACAAAGGCGGAGAGGGATGATAGATGTACAAGCAGTGGCTGGTTGGTATGGAGCACCACAGAGACTGCAAGAGGGAGATGTACTAGCAGCAAAAATGCGGCAGTACAAATCATAGTCCCAGTATGTCCCCTGATTGAATTGTTGTAGGCGGCTTGCAGCCTGGGTAGTGAAAGGAATGTGATACTGATAGAAGCCAGTGCCTCCATATCAAGAATGATGGACAGATAGTCATCAAATTTGGACCTGTGATCTGGATAGACTGAGCATATGGTATCCCTGAACAGTGAAAACACCAGAGCAAATTCAGTGGGAGTGAGGTCTTTAGACTGAGGACATAATGGATGGCTTAATTGCATAAATCCCAAACTTGTATATAGTTCCCTAGGCTGACTGATGGTGATTAGAGATGGCTAAAGTAGTTGAGCTAAGTCTACATAATTACCATTTAGAATTTGTTGGCATAACGACGGGGAAATGGGAGAAGGGCGTGACTAGAAGGACTAGATTCACTGGACTCCAATGGTCTCCACAGCTACTAGATTTCAATCCAATCAGTGTGGTGGAATGGGAGATTCACATCATGGATGTGCAGTTGACAAATCTGTGACAACTGTGTGATGCTAACATGTCAATATGGACCAGAATCTCTAAATGAATGTTTCCAACATCTTCTTAAATCTATGTCACAAAGATTTACTTAAGAGTGTCAGGATTTCTTTAAGTTGCTTTCCTGTATTTCCTGTATTTGCATGCTTGTGTTCCTTGTATTTAGTGTTTTGCTTGTGTTTTCTTTAAAATACATTATTGTAGTTCTATCTGGTTTCATAGCTATTGTTTTTCTATGTGCTCTGTGTTCTTGTCACTCTTGTGTTTCTGTAGTTTTGTGTGATCTGCTTATGTGATTCTGTCTTGTTCTGTGTGATCAGTTTTCTAAAGTGTTTCCTATGCCACTATTCACCTGCCCTCAACTTAGTAGTTTTTCAGTTAACCTACCAGGCCCATCTGCACCTGTCCCTTGTTGGTAATTACTCACCTGTTTCCACTTCCTTGTCAGCTCAGCCTTTATATTCAGTTCTTTGTCAACATATCCCTGTTGGTCCATTATTTCTGCTTGGTGTTGCTTATCTCTGTGAAGATTTGTTATAGTATCTCTGTTATCTTTGTTCATGTTGTGAAAGGTGAAAATGGTGGAAACGAGGCGAGTCACAAACCTGACCCAGTGAGACCTCACAGTGAGGAAACCCAGGCCCTATCTGGTCAGGAGGGGGAGAGCAACCCTCCATATCAAGATAACATCACCCAGCCTGCTGTGACCGGGGAGGATAGTCAAGACTTGCTGTTTGTCCAGCCTGCTGAGCTTGCATATGGATCCATGCCGTGCCAGGCCCTTACTTACCCTCACCTAGCTGGGATGGTGAACCCTGCGTTCACCTACTATAACTCTCCAGTAATGGGGCCCCTATCTCCATTTATGGCCCCTATGATGCAGGCAGGGATGGTTTCCAGCCAGACTCCCTTTGCCACCTGGCTCTGGTCAGGAGGCCAAGAAGCCATAAACAATGAGGCGCAAATATCGGGCCCGATGAGAGACAGGGACTGGAGATAAAGCAGACTTTGAAGGACACCGAGCCTGGGAAAAGGAAAGGGAGTGAAGAAACCAACATCAATGGGCCTTTGTATGATTCATGCTTAAACTCTTCTCTTTTTTCTTTCTCAGCACCAAGGATGGGGAGGGTGTTGTAACTTTACCCTGTTGAGCTAAGTCGTCA
>NC_051451.1:4192967-4193709 GCF_001649575.2 Kryptolebias marmoratus | reverse complement strand
TCAAAGTAGGTGAAAGGTGTGGGCCGCAGACCTCCCAGCAGAGGCTGGATTCACCGTGAGCATGAAGCAAGCGGGTGGATTTGACTCAGCAACAGGTGTTGACTCAAGCTGTCTGGACCCTCGGGCCTTTCCACAGTTCATACCACATTCAGGTTCTGCTCCTGACCAGTCAGACCAGAACCCAGCAGACCTTAGCTCATGTGTGGCTCTCACCCTGGAGGACTTTGCCAGAATCCTCACCGCCGTAAGGAGATATTAAGATGTGGCTGTCACTTTTGGTGAAGGATGGGACCACTTCAGGGCTGCCTGTGGCCTTGTGGGAGAGTCTGCTCACCACCCCGGGATAGAGTCTTCCCCAGGGATGGCCAAAATCCTGGAGAAAGCTAAGTTGGATCATGCCACAGGCAATGCCCACCTCCTCCTGAGTGTACAACCTCTCCGCTTCCGGTCACCCGGTAGCAGCAAGCTCCATGTCTCCAGTGGCTGCAGCGAGCTCCTCGTTACCAGCTGATGCAGTGAGCTCCACATTTCCAGTAGCTGCAGTGCTACCAGCTTCTCCTCCAGAGTCTCTTCCTTAGTCCCCTCCAGGGAATCTCAAGCCAGGCTCAAAGTCCTCTTCAGCATCTCCAGGGCCAACTCAGCATCTTTAAGACCCCACTCCTCAATGTCTCAAGGGGGCCCTGTGCCAAAGTCTTTCAAGGGTCCCTTGCTATCCAATTGCTAGGATCTCAGTCAGGGCTTT
>NC_051451.1:4190799-4192867 GCF_001649575.2 Kryptolebias marmoratus | reverse complement strand
TGGAATTTCATGCATAAGGTGGGAAAACACATTTTTTCAGAGGTTCAAATAGTCCTTTAGTAGATGCAATGTTCAGAAACAAAAATTTTTGTGGTATATTTTTCAGTAACTTGAGAACCCAAAGTGCACCGAATTCAGAGAATCACCCGTATATTAATAACTAGTCTCAATGATATTTTTGTAACTTAAAAAAAAAAAAAGTCTGCCTTTAGTTTGGCAATGGCAGCAGAGGAAGTACATGAAACCATCCCGTCCGTGTTAGCAAAACTTCCAAATATTGAGCAGTTAAAATCAAGAGAAATGCTTAAGACATTTTATTGCTGGCAAAGTCTGCAGCACTCATTTACAGCCAACTCGTTTGGCACTTTGGTTGTTTACAGCACATGTAATTTCCGGTAAACTGAGTGGAGCTTCCTTCACTGTCAAGCTGGTGCACTACATACATCATGGCCAAACTTTAGCGATTGAGTATAATCATATCTAATTGTTTAAAACTTCAACAGAGTCCACGCCTCCAGGAACCAATGGTTTCTCAATAGCCGAGAGCCCAGACCCTCTGTACGAAGCAAAGTGTAGTGCAAGGGGCTGGTTTTTACCAGGCTAGTAGCACTTGAAAACACATTTCTCACCACATAGGACATGGCAACCGCTTAACCAATGGGGCAAATAAAACAAAAGCATTTAGCCAATTAGAGCCTTGACAACAGTCTGTCACTTTTACAAACTACAAATGCCGTAGACTTCATAGTTTTCTTCACTTTGATCTGATGCTGCTACAACGGAAGGCTGAATTCTTACGAAGAATCACCTCAAAAAGGTAAAAGATTTAATTTGAAATGTTTAACAGAAATTAGATAAATTATCTTTATTAAATAATTTAACAGTAAATGTGAATTAAGACACAAAATAGACATAGTTCAGTGCTTTTCGATATTAACAACTACAAATTTTTACAAATTTTTAGGTGTGCTGAATTGAGTATTATTCATTTACAAGCAAAATTGTGTTAAATAATTTATTCATATAGGACAGAGAAGGACAATTCACCACTCAATGTATTGTTTGTTTATTCGCCTACTTGTGAGCCTTAGCAGCAGTTACATAAACTGTTGCTAAGGCTCACAAGACTCAAAAAAAAAGAGTGACCGGAAAATGTACCTTTTTTATTTCCCGATGGTGGGCTTCTCATCGTGTGTGGCTTCATATTTTTTCCCCTGCGGATGCGAGGATTTACGGTGTACATTTTAGGACATCCTCAGGAATCAGAAAAAAGATCCCCAGAGAGAATCCTTCTGCAGGTGGCACTGTTGTCAAATTTTTCAATTTTTTTCCACAACTTTATTTATAATCATTATTACAAACATAAATAGAAAGCAAACTGATATCAGCACAAACACAAACAATATTTCATAAATAAAATGTGTTTGACACAATTTCCATCAGAGTAATGTCTGTTGTGAAAATTCTGAGTTTTATTGACAATGAAGTTGTAACTTAGCAAAACTTTTACACTCCCTAGTATTTTAAATATGTTGTGTGGAATAAAATTCCATAAAGATTTTGGCATCTACAAACATTTTAATTGTTTGTGAAGAATAATAAAGTTGCAAATAAAAATAATCCTGACAATAGTGCCACCTGTATAAGGCTTCTTTCTGAGGATCTTTTTTCTGATTCCAGAGAATGTCCGAAAATGTACACTGTGCAGATAGCATTGAGGCATTTCCATGGCTATAAGTAAAGTAAAAATTTTATTTGTATAGCACATTTCAGCAGCAAGGCATTCAAAGTGCTTTACATCATAAAAATGTAAGTAGAATCATTACAATCATCAAAAACATCACACAGTAGATAATCAGAACATTAGAATCATCACATAAAATCATAAAAATCATCCAGCAGATACACTTAATAATCATAAGGAGATGGTCAATATGTAATAAGATATTTTGTTCAGAGCAGCTTTACACCTGAATTTGTTTGCAGACTACTAATCAAAGGCAGCTCTAAACAGGTGAGTTTTCAGCCTTGATTTAAAGGAATTTAGTGTTTCGGCTGTTTTGCAGTT